>NW_020170407.1:616797-632860 GCF_000524195.1 Echinococcus granulosus | reverse complement strand
ATATATACTGCCCGAGTACTTTGTCTTCTTTCGTCCTTAGGGAGTCCCGGGACGCTACAGAATGTTTTACTCATCCAACCTTAGTGAAATTAGACGAAGCAAAAACTGTCAGTCATTTGCGTATCTCTAGAATCTGAAGAATATGTTTTATAAATTTAAGGTAAGAGTTTGCCTAAGATTTTTTATTCTAGATTTCTACTATGAACAAGATTCTACGATATTCGCGCAGATAACATATCACCGCTCGATTTCCTTAATTACCGCTAAGTTGGCTGATCCACCGTATGTGACATCTCGCTATGACATTCTTTATTACTTACTGAAAAAACAGGTGATTACTTTTTCAAATTCAGGTTTTCTGTTTTAAGTTATATGTTGGGCAATTTTAATAAATCATTTGCGGGTTTTGAAAACTATATTTAAAGTATATTAATCCTTATTAAACTCATAATATAAATGAATAAGTGGTTTTTTGTCCACAACGCATTGGTGGACAATGCAAGAGATTTAGAAGCCGATTTTAGTTTTAAAATGAACTAATTTGAAAAGTGAGCTGAGACCAGAATGGTCACTGAGGCACTGAGTGTAAGCGTAATCCAAGCTCAAAATCCACTTGTACGTACATATTCACTTGATTTACTGCATGCTTTTTCATCAAATACGCTACATAAATAAATTACTAAATTTATTTCTGTTCATCGTTGGGTTGCCCAAACTTTCAGACATCTTAAGCTTACACTCTGATTAATGATACTGACTTTTGCTTAAAACACAATACAACAAACTTAAAACCAACAGCCTCATATTACTTCCCTTTTAACGCTTACACTTTGCAGTAAGTCGTCTTTCCGCTCTCTTTGTAATTTTGGAGATTTTATTAAAGTGAACACTTGGTCTAGTTAATTTTTGGCAAAGTATTTGCCTTTTGTCTAATAATACCCCGAAATTCTCTCATAATAGATGGACCAGCCAAATTAGTTCACACCGCTCTTCCAAAGCACTAATATTGAACAGCGAATATGATACATTTATTCAGTCAATTTTTCAGTTGCCTAAAGTCTTCGCTACTCAAAGGGAAGTATGTGAATATTTAGAAGTAAACGACCTTGCCTCCCTCAATTTTTGTACCTAATTTTTTTATTATAGTCGCAAGTACAGTTCTCCAATGAGACTGTACGATTCACTAAAAGGTCCAAAATTCACATTTAGAAATGCGTCAGCTCAGACGACAATTATTTATATCTGACAATAAAGCTGAAAGGATAGAATCCCTCTGATCGAGCTAAATCAAAGTAAAGGATTTTATTTTTACTTTCGACTCTACCAGCTAATGGGGGTTACCAGAATGCCATGTATTATATGCCCATGCAACAAAATAGAGGCTGTGTACAAACTTACTCTGATAAGCCTTCTGCTTATTTTGGAGCATAAACGAGCAGTAGAATGCAGTGTGTTATTATTAGACGCGAGGAGTATGACGGCCTGAGGGTCGGCCACAAGGCGCAGCGTTTCAGATCTCCCACTGGGCTGTTTTGATGCATTCAGCTGATGGTGTTGGACGGCAGTCAAAGGCAATGCTTTAACTGATGGGAAGTTTGATGGTACTCCTGCTAAAACAGGGAATGTCTGAGCCTGTCTGATACGTGGTTTTATTGGACGAAGGCGTTTGGGTTGACAAGACTGTCTGACTGGATCTGAAGCAGCGCAAGCGAGGGGAGAGATGGTGCTTGATCTTGAGCCTCCCTCGTTTTCGCCCATCAAGAAAAGGACCACTTTATTACTCTGTCTTTTCTAAAAAATGCAAAAACAAGAAGAAACATAGATAACTGAAATAAATTTTGGTCTAATTTTTTACTGCTTTGAACTTAGGGCGAAGGACTCAAGTATGGTTTTTATCAAGAGCATAATAAGATTAAAAATCCGTTTTGTAAAACTTGGCAAAAATGTACTTAGTTTGTCTTTTGGCATTTCAATAAATAATGTTTTTCGGTTCAACTTCGATTTGCTGAACATATCCTTAAGTATACTATAACATTGTGGTTAGGTTATGTGGTCAAGGAGAGGGTAATTAGGCACCACTGTTACGAATATACGTTGTCAAATATAGTTTTTAACACATTTCGGAAGTCTACTTCGAAAATGATATAGGCAAAGGCCTAAAGTATACCGGTATTTATGCATTAAGCGATTCCCTCGGGGTTAAAATAGATGTTCACTTGGATAACTGCTCAGCTGTTATGGTTGGATCTATAATAAAACCAAAGTAGACAAATAGGGTGTTTAATATTACGGTATTAAGCTAATTGTGGCATAGAGAAGATAGTGTCATAAAGCAGCGGTTTGACCCTTAAAACAGTAGGTAATGTTGAGGAAACTGGAAAATTTAGTTCTCCTTCACTTATCTTCACAAGAGTCTTAGTGATTTTACTAACCTTCCTCCTGCCTATTCTGTTGAATTATTCACAGCAGATGGGCATAAACAAGCCATTGTTTAAATGACGACAAAAGTGTGGCGTCGTTAATTTAGGTTTGCATTCTTTTATTGCTAGCAACAATGCCTCTTGCCTGACAGTAAAAATTTCGTATTCGAAATCCGTCAATTCATGTTTGATAGTCAAATAACACACTTTTTTTCATTTGACCTTTGGGAAGAATTCGTGATTGACGAAACGAGATAATTAGGGAATATTCAAGATTATCATGTTAACAATTCTCCATACACAACAATGAAACACTCAAACCTTTGACTTCAGATAAACCCTTACAATACTTGAACTCGTGAAACAAACAAGAAATTTTCCAAAGTATGAAACAGGATGGTAATGTTAATAAATAACACTTTTGATGGTAATAATAATGGCATTAAATATGTTAAAAACAGAAAATAATCTGTACTAATTAACAAAAGCTTGCGGTGTAAATGAATAAACCCGTCACGTAAGCATCTATATAATAAAGTCGAAGTTGATTTTTAATGATGCTCTTAATCCTGGGTTATTATTTGAAATATTTTGGTGAAATAAGGTGGAAATTCAAGTGGCTGAGTGTAGTAATTTCGTATCTAGGCAAGTGTGGTAGTTAACCAGAAAAACAGACACAAACAGGGCATTTTCTGGCAGACGTAATTGTAGACAGAAGGAAAGTTTGTTTTTTTTACAATGACCTACAGATTAATCGATTGCAAAATGTCGCCGGAGGCGGACTAGCATTTATCACAGGAGCTAGTTTTTGTTTCCCTCTCCCCAAATGGCTTTTTCATTATCTTTCCACGGGGAAGCTATCATGCGGCGTGGCAATTAATTACCCCTTAAGCTTAATACTCCATTTGCATTCAACGGTAGCATGACTTTCACCGCATTATTTCATACACTTTTTAGAAGCAGAAACCAGTTAAAACGGTGACTTGCTACTATTTGATGAGGACTACAAATTTATTTGCATCATGCATGTAACGAGTATCCAAAATTATTCCCAAAAAATGATAATTTAGGTTAGATTTTATGAGTTACTTCAATGAATGCGTGGAAGTTTCAAGTTGTTCATGGGAATTTCTGAACTCATTTCAAGCTGTCAGCTGTATTTCGGTTATCATGTCAAAGTATATTTGCTTTCAAGGTTTTTTGATTTTTATAGTAATTCCTTTTTAATGGACACTAACTGCAAAAAGTTAACAGGTCAAGAATCTTGCTGGTTAGGTTGTCCATCTTCTCTTGAATAATGAATCTGGAACTATTCGCTGTTGATCAAAGAATAATAAGACGGACCAATGGTGATAGCTAAGCCAAACCGCTCCAAACCCCGTTTTCATAGTCTTTGTCACAACGCAAAGCTAACTCCCCATTTTGGTCACTTTGTGAATTTACCTTATGTTTTGGAATGAAATGAGTATCCGCTAACAGCTACATCAGTTTAATTCACTTCAAAAGCGACTTCCATTGTTCTTTTATTTGTTTTACCAGTTAAGCAATTCCTCACATTTTTCACGGAATTGATTTAATCAAAAGTGAGGTATTATTTTTTTTACTCTTGCAAAACAATGCAATTTTACCCATCGTTTTCATTTTAGCCATAAAACTTACGGAGAGACATTGTTTTTGCATATCTCCGGCTTCGTAATTGGATCTTTAAGCCACTCTTTTTATTTACATATATAATACATTAAACTTAAAAGTTTACTGGGTGTTGCGCGAGTTACCATCGACGTAAAGCAGCCCCAGAAATATAAATTGTCCAGGTTAACTAAGCTTATTTTGCTGAGACAGATCGTAAAGAAGAATGCCTATTCTTTGCTATGACTTTGGGCTGAAGGTATGCCGACGAGGCTGGAGAAACTTTTGTGTGAGAGTCAATAAGCCCACCTTTCCATCCAACCACTACCATTCTCTGTAAATCACTTTTAGTAGTTAATTTATTATTTCCGACTAACACGCAATGGATGCTATAGTAGGCATCCCCTGAGGGTGTAAAGTAGTGTGTGCTTTTATTCCCTTTGTGTCAATACAAAAACAATCACACATAAAATGAATTTTCCCAGAACTAGGAATAGATTACGATAGCACCGGTCAGGAAACAATCAAATTAACTACCTTTAATTTACTAATTTGCATTCGTATTTTAGAAACTGAACTAGTACCTGCTTGCTAGCGTAGTTAAAATTTCAAGAAAATTCCTAATACCCTTCGAATTCATTCGAAATATTGCCCAATTTTCATATGGACACTACATTAGCACTGCAAAGTTTTTAAGCGTCTATTTGATTTTAAAGTGTTGTTACTAGTTATTAAAGATTTCTAATGGCACAAATCACTAAATTTGTGCATCGAAATAGGAAAATGTCTTAAGTCCTTTGTAATTTTAGGTGTCTTACAGAAGCTTGATGGCCAAACTTACCGGAAATACGGTGATGGATAAAGTTCCTTCATTAATTATAACCTTTAGGAGAGGAGGAGCTCTTTGAAGTGGAACTACAATGGCCTACCTACGATCCACAAGGTTGGTTAAATAATCGGATGTAAACTTTAATTTCAATGAGCTGCCTAATCTGTAGTGCGTGCTAGCAGTTAAATGCACCAGCAACCGCAATCTATGTGTAACTAGATTAAGTCCTCCATTTGCCCTCATATTTCTTGATCAGCAGGTAGTCTGAGCCCCTATTTAGATATCTTTTTAGCGCTACATCTGCCCACCTCACTAATCATGATTTGGGACCCGGGCGAGAATGAGTTCGCCTTGTTTCCCTTGCAATGAGCGGTGGAGATAGTGCAATCCTCTTCCAGAGTTGGCAGAGATACCGGCGTGGCGCCCCAATCGTAATTACTTCCCCCCGATACCGAAGTATCTACTGAGGGGATACTGCTGAGTGCAGTAAAGGTAGTGTCGCTGCCACTTGGCGAGTTACCATCGTCGAATAGTTGTGATGGTTGCTGTCGCACCGACTCTACAGCAAATGACAGATTCGTGCCTGGTTGTGGACCTTAAGTGAAAGAAAATAGCGAAACTTAGTCTCGTCAATACAATTTTTTGAAGACTATTATTTGCCAAAACAAATTTGGTGGCTTAAGTTGCAACCAAATGAGTTTTCTAATTTTATTTATTTAAATTTTAAAGGTGTAGTTGTGCTTACTTGACCATATTTGGGCTCTCACACCATATTTGTACCTCATCGTAATCAGTAAGCTCGCTCTTTAGCAATGGTACTTATGATGGCTTACATTCTCTGCACGCTTTTGAGGAAAATATGGACACATAGAATGTCCTCTACGTTATTTGCTTCTACAGTAATTATTTAATGTTATGATTTGCAGCAGTACCCAGTACTCTTTGCACTCTATACTACTGGTGTGGGTCTTAGAATAATTTACTTCGACGCCGTATTCTTCATTTTCATAGTTGTAAAATATCGAACGCTCAATTTGATGGTTTATTTCCCCATTTCTGTCACAGAATACCAGAAGAGAAATCCAAAGTCTTAACTTCTCTATGGTAATGTCAGTTTTAGACATAAAATAATAATAAGTTGGAAAGAGTATATCTACAACTTTCCATCCTTAGCACTAGATTTGCAGGTATTTTCCATTTGTCTTTATATAAGAGCACTTAACAAAGTTGTCCCATTCAGTTTCCTTCTCAACTCTTACAATAATGTTTTATCAGTTTGCCTTACCTAGACGCAGGATATGAAGATGTTACTAACCTTTATGTAGAAATCGCACTGCACCTTGAAATTGAAAAACAAACCACGGCATGAGTTTGATATTCACATCCCCTTTGCTGGGAAATCCAAAAGTGTGTGACAATTACTGCTGCTGGGAAAACTTTAGTGATTTAGTATGAAACATTATAGTGCTTTGTGGTATTTCGCTATGCAGAATTCTGTACAAACTATCCGGACAGAATTTTCTATTTCTAGTTTTTGTAATCGAATTGTAAACCTCACCTTTAATGAAAACTCGGATACCATGGTCTAAAAGTAGGTAACCTTTAGCTAAAACCTACAAATTAAAAAGTGAAAAATTTGCTGCGCTGTTCTTTAGTTTTTGCCTTAACTATAGACTGAAAATAATAATTTTGGGGATGGGCAGGGAGGATGCTCTTTATTAATCTAATGAGTAATAATCGTAAAATACATTGCGTAAATTTGCTCATCTAGTAGCTCATAAAAGTGACATTAACATCTCCAAAAGATCGTCTTCCAAAGCAGACAAATTTTGTCAATGCAACAATGGCATTAGAATGATCCATTGATCACAAATATCTTACCTCAAATTTCCTTCTAAAAGTAGCTTTGATACCCTTATTTTCTACACCAAGTGCTTATCCATTTATTAGATATAAGAATGTTTCTCAACTTGCTCCACAGATAGTTGATTTCAATTGATACTTTTTAAGAAACACTAACTCAATGGCACCTAACACGCATTCATGTATTTCATTTTCCGCTAACACCTTTCACCTCCCTTCACAAAAATTTGTGTTTTGATTAGCTATAAGCCAATGTGTTTTACCTAACCATTAGATAAAATTGTAAATAACAAGTGCGCTTTTTTTAGAATCTCCTCAAATTTTAGTACTTTTCTACTAAAATATTCAGCAATACTTCCAGAGTCTCCAATTTCCCTTGAAAATTTCACTCAAAGTGGAGCTTGTTTATCCTTCATTTTGGATAAATTGGTTTTATCGCTGACCTATATGAGGTGATACCAACAACGTATTCTCACTTCTCGCGTACGGTTTCACATAAAAACATATTCAATAAACAGAAAACTATAGTTACAAATATCAAAGTGACAATCAAATGCGATCATAAGCTGCTTGACTGCCCTTGTGGAAAAGGTTAGTTTTTGGTTACATTAAACCCTCAAGAAATTTAATAGCTTTGAATTCATCTTTTGTGCACATGGATGGGTATAATTAGTCAATTAACCTGTGTTTACCTTCCTAATGATTAAAGGTTATTTTAAATTCAACTGTGAAATACCTAAATATGTGTTTTCTGGACCTAGGATATTTGGAAGTTTAAATTTCTTAAGACATTTTATGTATTGTGAGTGGGCTCTTGAGACTGTGTGTTCCTGCGTTTTATTCAGCAGTCCTATTCTTAAAGTGGTGGGCTTCAAAAATGAAAAAGATTGGAGTGAACATGAGCGTCCACGTGCAGCACTTGAATATTGCAATTAGAACTTTCACCGATGCAACCCATATATGAAATGAAATTCCGGGTGAGGAAAACCTCAACCTGATTTTACAGGTGATCTGTTATGAAAAAGGATGCTAACAGATAATCATGAGGAATTCGTGAAATTTACTAGAAGGTAGTAACTAGTTGAATGTAAAGGGAGTATTTAGACAGCGAATACAAAAGTAGGCAGGGTCATTTGACACAGAGCCACCTTATTAATATTCCTTTTGACATAGAAAACCAAATTAAGTAATTTACACATATTGGTGAAGTTTATTCCTTCAAAAATGGCTTTCTTCATTCAGGGATTGTTCAAAATCAATTATGGCAATCAAAATGAAATTTACTTATGCTCTTTATTGCAAAATTAAAAGAACAAGGCTTTTGGATATAAAGTAATCATTTAATTTATCCTCAGTTTAATCACTTTGCTTTCTGATTATCGTAAACACTTCGTTAAATTTTATTTTATTGTTCCTTGACCAATCACTTGATCACTTACATATTTGAGTAGCTGGTGTGTCCTTATTGGTCAAAGAAAGTGATTGGTTGCTGTCCTCAGGTTTATTGATTTGCTGACCGTGAAGCGCAATGGCGAGGTCGAGGTTCTTCCAGGTCTTGAGAGATCTGCGACCCAGTTTGGCTGCCTCGCGAGACATGCCTAGCTCCAGACACCGGCGCAGCCGACAGGGCTGACAGTGGTTGCGTGTCTTAATCGAGATCTTACATCGATCCTGCCTAATGCATTTGCGCAGGTGTGCTCGTTTATCCTATCCAGCCAAACAAGTAACAGATGTATTAAGTCCCTCATTCGTAGGCTGTAAAAGCGTACCAAAACTTCAAATTTCTTCCTAGCAAAGTGTCATTTCGAAATCGGACACCTGTCTAAGTGACTGAATTGCTTCCATTTAGGTTCAATTATCGCGAGTGCAGTTGCCCCAAGGAAATAGTACAGGAGACCACTGTGTGCAATAAACTAGTTTCAATGCGAACGCTCGGTGAGTTAATGCTGGCTCCCATTGGCTACACTTGTACGCAATTCCATTATTTATTGAAGTAATCTCAATAAATATTTATGGGATTTGTGGCATTTACAAACTGCTTAAGCTATTTGTTTTAATGAAAGACGTAGCATGTTTGTCACGGTCAGCGATCAAAAGCAATGCCGATTATCACCCAAAAACTTCACTTTACATCAATAGGATATTCTGCTTTCCTAAATACTGACTGGTTTACGCGTATGACAGTCCATTTTTAATAGATCAATAGATTATTATTTTTTAAACCCTTATTCCTCTTCTCAGCTCTTCACCCATTCAAAAGGTTTTCACAATTCCCTCTTACGTGCGGAACATATTTCCTTTGTTTTTCACAAGTCATGTGAGTCTATTTTTCGCCAGATTGAAACGTTTTATCACTAATTTTGTCAGTGACTTTGATTTTCTCATATTTTCGTAATTCTAATCGTTGAGGAATCTGATTGGATCCTGAGAAATTCTTCATTGCCTGATCTCATTCCGCCTTATAAAGAAGCACTTGGTTCAAGAAACACACTTATGGCGTGGGCATCATTTATGGAGAAAAAAATTACACGCATTTTACGGAGTAGTTAGGTGGAGGTGTTGTACTTGCTGCAGCTACCACCTTAAGGGAGCCCTGTCTTTCCTCCTACAGCAAGAACCAAACCTGATTTCCAGATGGCGCACGGAGCAATGCTGCATCTCACTGAAAGAGGAACTAATTAGCAAATATTTATATCAGTCAGGAGAATCAAATTATTTTCACGACGCCCTAACTTCGTCGAAATTAGTATTACTAGCCTTAGGTATTTGGTTGGTTAGTGTTTCCCATAAATCAGCCCTATGGTGTGCATACAATGCCGACTAAATGTAATCTTGCCTTTCCTCGTTACAGCTGTCTTATGTGGTGTTTTTAAATTAACACCATAAGTATATAATTTATGAGACTTATAATCATAATTGTCAAAAAGCTTCAATGTGGATAAATAAGCAGCGAAGCTTTCTAGCAGGATTAGCATTTATTTCAACATTTGCGTTGAAGCTTCATACTATTGGAATGGTACACTATGAGTGAAGCTCGATAAGCATGGGGATCATTCAAGAACAAAACAAATCGACAACCTCACCCATTTTGGATTGCTAATCGCACATGCGATGAAAAAACTCCACAGGTCAAAAGTCCATGATCACAAATAAAGTTCACCTTGTGATCAGAAGTTTTTTACTTGACCTTACGGTTCACTTTAGTCGCTAACACTGTTTTATGCCACTGCATGGATGAAAAGCCTAATTTCCAAGCTAGGACAACTACCATGCACTCTAAACACCCTATAAAGGATACAGCAAATGAGTGGATTAATTGTTTAAACATCAAATAGTAAATGAAAACTTGGAAATTTCTTAGTCTGACAACTATTACTAAAGGAGAATGACTAAGAAAATGACAAACTACGGAAACAGTGCCAGAATCAAACTACAATATTCACAAGTAGGCCTATATACGTGCCTACTTCCCAAATTATTTACTGCTTACTGATGCCAGCAAATTACGGTCTACTAATAGACGTCATAAAGGGTTCAAAAAATTTAAAAATGTTCCATCATTAGCTAGAAGCTTACTTGCAATGCCCGTCTAAAGAATCCTTTGCAGCCTTCACAGGAGAGGACTCCGTAGTGAATTCCACTAGCAGTGTCTCCGCATACGAGACATAGCATTGTATTTGTAAAACTGCTAAATCCTATTTTTTGTGGTTTTAATTATAAATATATTTATAATGAAGTGTATCCTAGGCCACGGGGTGGAATGGCAATCGCAGCTACTAGCATGATGAACCCATTTTTGTCTGCACCTCCTATTGGATTCTTCTCGACCAATCATATCGTGCTGTCTTTTGTGTCGCTTTGAGCGTATTAGTTGTTTGTTCATTCTTTCATTTACCTAATAATTAAATGAACTTCAGAATCGTTAATGTGGTAGCATAAAATTCCAATTTGGAACTACTGTTAAAATGTAATAAGTCGTCCAAAAGCTAAGTTATCTCCTGGGATCTGTATATTGCTAGTTATTGAAATTGAAGGATACTCGTTTTTAAACACCCAAGGCTTGCTTTTTAGTAACTCGCATTTTGGTAAACCTATCAAGTAATCAGTTCTAAGGCTTTAAAAAGCCGAGAGTCGGTTTGAATGACACTAGTCAAAGCAAATTAAATTATAAGGTAAATATTCTAAATCATATTATACTAGCTTGGGGAAATTTCTTAAAATAAATTATGGTGTGAAAGGCCATTTGAAGCACTTTTTTGTTGTTTGATAACTTAAATTGTGTAGAAAACATTCATGGTGTCCTCACGGGTAATGCGGTTCCGCATTTTGCCTGAAAACATCCGTTGAATTGATGAAGGAATTAATTTTGTAGGTTTAATTGTCATTCTACTGAATTGAGATTTTTGGTGTTCTTGAGATTCAAAGTAACTGGTTGGCGAATTGGTCAATTCAGTGGGAAGGAAAATTTCTACCCCTAACTTTAAGTTGGGGGCATTCATACAGTAAAGTAAAATGTCGACGTTTTGCCACTTATTATAACTTGAAAAATGAAATTAAGTAAGTGAGGACTCCTTTGAATTAGATACCAATATACCTGATAAGTGATTCTATTAGCATCCTCAAAAGTTATTGCATTTGCCCTTAAAGTATTTTCTATTAATCTCTTAGTTTGTGCAATAATTCTGAACGGAATTTTAAGATTTCTATGAAATAAAAACGTCGTTGTTCGTAAATATGACACAATTTTGAAGGAACTGTTAATATGATATACTTTTTAATGCATCACTGCTCCACCTTATGGCTTTTATGGCAAAAAAATCACGAATTCTTTCTAAAGCTGCTACTAATTCTAAAAATGGACCTGTGTACAGTGATTTACGCTTACAGAAGTTGCATAGAAAGCTAGTGAAATTACCACTGGTGTTAGATAACTGCTGGTCCACCCCCCGAGGTAATATTTGGTCATCAAAGCTAGGAAACGAGCGAGTTTATCTTACTACTTCTGGAAAAAATACATCAGTTCATAGTGGAACAGGGTGCTGAAGCAATTTCGTGAATCGGTCAGTCTCTTTTATTGTGGATTGATAAAGTATCGTAATGCTAATCCTTTAAGTGGAGTCGTCGGTAGTAAAATTAACGCTTTGTGTCGAAAAGGCTCCATGGATGCTGAGTTTTAAGGTGGTCTTTATTGAAACATAGCTATAACCTGCTATTTTGTTGTAAGCCATCCACACAGTTGCCTCTTTATGGGTACGCAGCTGAAAGGCCCTTCTTGAAGGCCTACCTTACGCGCGCTAAATGGAAACAATACTGACAGTAAAGTACTTATCATGAAAGTTTGGCATTTAGGAAGGAAAAACTGCCAAATTTGAATAGTATTTTGGCAGAATTATACTATTTAACGGTGAATACGTATTAAAGTTAAAACTTTTAACCAGTGTTGTAATTTACTTGGACAATACCACGCTAGGGTTTCCAAAATGTTTTGCCCCCTTTCACTCATTGGAAGAAATTTTATTGACCATATCTTAGTCAAATTGGTTTCTCCCTATCTGCTGCTTTGTAAATGGTTGCTTTGACTTAGCAGTATAGTGATAACATTGTGGAAATTTAAGGGAATCATCCCAGGCTCTTGCAAATCAGTATCTATGGCGGTGTTATGCAAATCCCTATCGGCTACGAATATGGCCTTTTACTTCTTTGACGTATTTACAATCGACTCAATGGTCGTAAATCTGCCGGTAGCAGCTGTCAGACGCGGCTGACATTTTCACCTTATGCTGATTCTTCGAAAAAGGCCTAGGTCTGAAGCAGTAAAGAAACACCTCTACCGCGATTGAATCAACTTGCGGAAATTCCCTAGGAGGCGAAATTGGGGACAATGACTATTGATTGAGATTAAGTCGTCCCTAAAAATACTAATTAGAATATTTTAAATCCCTATTCGCACCATTTTGATTCAAGTGCTATCTCGAATAGACAGCTGATTAACACCAAAGAAGCAATGACACTTAAGAGAGCATCGAAATTAAATCGAAGTTCTGAAGGACCACTACCATTAAGGAATTCTAAAGATCTTCCATTTGGAGAATTAAATGATGCGTGATTTATGGCCTCCGCAAAATTAATTATTATTTTATTAAAACTCGCTAACAGGAGATGGATTTCATCGATATTTTTCTCATTGGAATGGAGAATTACTTATGACCTTCGTCTCTGACTTTGTTCCACTTGTAGATTATCGCGATGGTCAATGTGGAAGGCTAATCACAGCAGACGCCAAGAGCTTGGTAAAGGTGCATATGACCCCAGAAAGCGTTCTTGCTGGTTCCCTCCTTTGTGTCGTATTCGCGAACCCTTTAAAAACATTTTCATTTCACGCCCTTGTTGAGTTGCTCCTGATTGCCTAACATTGGATGGGAACGCATTCTATGTGTGCTAATAATGCCTTTTATCTTAAGGCAAGTTACAAGGATATAGATGCACAACATTTGGAACCCCACCCCATGTACTCCAGTGCCGCACACACACATACAGACCTTGTTCTAAGTACACATCGAACTGTGGCACAAAGAACCCCAATTTTCTAAAATCACGCATTTTTTTATTTTTTTTTCAATTGAAACTAAACCGCTCTTGGACTCCTCTTCACAAAAGAATTATAGTCAAAACTGGAATATGGCTAAATGGCAGAGTGCTCTGAATCTACGATTGCGGCACAAATTTTTGGAATGAGTTTATTTCAGAAATGCCGTTTAAGCAAATTGCAAAGGAAAAAGAGTATCCCTGTATCTTCGTTAGACAGAGATTAAAAGTTTTGATTGGAGTTTATATCAGAGATCTCGATTATAACTTAGTATTTGACGGAATTGGACATTTCGTATAGAATGATCTGACACGTCTTGAAATAACCCAGAAAGGGATTTGGTTTAGCTTTAATCGGTCGGTACATTTATTTGTACTCTTTTAAGTTTACAGATTAAACAATGTAATGGCCAAGTTAATGCCTTCTGAGTAACCTTTTGTTCATAGTTTTTGATTCCAAGTATTCTTCCTTAGGGAGCAATAATGCTAAAATTTAAGTAATTACTTCAAATTGTCTCCCATAACCAACTAGTTTTAATGAAAAATGATTTTTATTTTTGTTTACCCTTACGCTAAGATTTTATCGTTTCCTCTGAAACTCATTTAATGCTTTTTTATCATTCTTTCGTTCACATCTTTATTTTGTGTTCAGTAAACAACGGTACCGCAAATACATTTAGTAGGCCTGGAAATCTAATGAGTAAATATTGTTAGCTAGCCATGGTGCTGTGGGACTTACGAATACTCTCTCTCATAACTTAGCAATTATCACATTAGCAAAATCCACCGGCTGAATAGCTTAAATATTATCCGTTTGGTTCACTCCACAGCCCATCTCTTCGACTCCTGACCTTTGCGTTGTGCGTTTAAGAATGCTAAAGGGAAAAAAAATTTACGGAATTAATTTAAAAGAAGTATATATGGTTTAGCTGGCCAACACTTTTTTACTTTAGCCTAAATTTTACCTCTTATCATGTTTCCAAGAATGGTAGATTTGCTGCGAATGGCCCTTATTAGCAATGTCACCAAATGAGGCAAACATTTTTACACATATTTGAATAAATATTATCTTAAACTAAAAAGGTCCCGTATTTTATTAAAGAATCTGTGATATCACACTGTAACCCTTCATTCAAAAGGCAAATATATAAAGTGATGGAAATAAAAGCGATTTCCCGCATAGGTAATGCAATAGAATTATACACTAATTGGTTCCCGGAAATCTATTGCAGTGGTTCATATCTACTCAAAAAATGAAATTTTACGGTTGTATAAACTCGTTAACATTTCTCTCTGGCAGAATAATGAATGGATGTAATCAAAATCTTATAAAACATTAATTAAACTTAGTCGTTGGGCGTGAAACGCTCCGTTTTCCTGAGCATTAAATTAAGAGGCTAGTATCATCCTGATATTTTACCTTGACAGTTCTGCGATTCTAATTATTTAGAAGGATCGTACTATCTCGAAAACAAGTTTTGACTTGCAACTATCTTTCAAACTGCTCTGAAAAACAACTTCCTAGTGAACCAGTGAAAATTTGTTCGAAATGTTTTCCCACAAGTGCACTTCCCATTTCAGTCGCTTCTTGCAGCCATTAAATTGGGTTTGGAAAAATAACTCCGGAAAAATTAGACCGAAGACTAAGCAGAAAAACTAAACATTAATATATTTTACCCCAAACCGAAACCTCCTGCCCATTCTCATATTTGTTCCCCTCTTATTCTCCTACCTACTCATTTCCTTTCATGTCACTTAATACTTTAATTCACACAAACGAAAATCTTTGGTAAATGTTCGTGAGAAGCCCTTAAATCAGAAACGTACACTCTACAAGGCAAACGTTCACCTTTACCTTCTTTGTATTCATTTAATATTTTTCTGCAACATTTTTACTTAGCCTTATACTACCTAGGGTTCTTACATTATAAGCTCTAATTTTAGACTCGTCAGAGCATCGCTACTGAATAACAGATGTTAGGAAATCGAATTTCCACCATTTAATAACCCTATTTTTCTGCATGAACGTGTAGTATTAATTGCAAGTAGGTTAATAGATATGTTTAAGCCCGTTATTTATAAAGGTATCTACTGTAGTTGCTAGAAGGATGTAACGAAATTCTGTTCTTCAGACTTTTATTCTTTTACATTGTCTAGATAACGATTAAACTTTTGTAAATGTGATGTCTTCATTTGCTGCTGAAGCGATTCCAAATTTAAGAGCCTAAGATGGCCGTCGGAAACGGGCCCACGTTTTTCGGCGCGGAGGGCTACTCTTGGTTTGTGCATCAGCTACCGTGATTGGGAGGTCCAGCCCTAGAGATTTGTGCGAGTGCGTGTCTTTGTCCGGCAACCGCAAAGTACAAAGGAAAAAGAAGAACTGAGCATCAATTCGTGCGCCTATAAATATGCGATTATGCATGTGCGCACGTTCGCACACGAGGAATGTCTGTTGCCGTCGCGTCGATTTGGTAGAAGGCAGAACATAATTTATGGCTGGCAGAGGCACTCCCAGAAGCGCAGTTGCAGTTGATGGCAGCAGATGCGCACGGCACCAGTAAAAGAGGAAGGGCGAGTCAACACCACATCTCCTGCTGGGCTGGGGAGTGACTAAACCGACCGCTTGTTTGTTTAACCAATAGCTTAGCACTGTTCCCGCTTGGTTTGTGCTCCCTGATAGTGTTATTGTTGATAGATTCGATCATGACATTGGTTTTTGATAGAAAATTGCGCACTG
>NW_020170407.1:600882-616697 GCF_000524195.1 Echinococcus granulosus | reverse complement strand
GAGCCTTTTAGCTGGTCCTTTAAGAACCATGGCCAAAAATAGCCCCTAACTGACATGCTTATGTGAGAGAAAATTTCCAAAGGAACGTAAAACTTCAACTTCGAGCTGTTGAGTGTTCTCATAAATGGGCAGTGAAAAATAGTCATCAGAATTGTCTTGGCCTAAATATTGATACCGTCAAAAGAAAGAAAGAATAAAGCAGGATCTCTATAAGAAGCGATATGTTTGTTTCTCAGTGAACAATTTTTACAAATGACATCAAGCTAATCTGTTCTGATGGGCGCAGTTTTTAACTATTTTTGTTTACTTATGAAGTCAACGCTTCAAATATACCTCCAAATTGGCTAGCGGATCTTTTATTCTATACAAATTGTTGTTTTAAGGATCATTGTTACGCACATTATAAGGTAAAACTAAGTGTTGTGTTCTCGGTCATCGTGATCTTGGTGTAATGATCTCAACGAAGGCTGTTTGTGTTGCATAAAATTTGAGGTGCTAAAAATTGCGTATCGCTTTGGAATAGTCAACAAACGAAACGGTTACAGCGAATAAAAATGTTGTGCAAATAAGGGGTTTATAAGAGATTTTGGCCTTAAACACTTTTGCATAAATTATTATGGCAAACAAATGACGTAGAAACCTTATTTTAAGGGCACAAATTTTGCCAGGATAGAAGAGTTATTAAACATATATGGGTAAGATGGTTTATGATACGTGAAGTATGTGATGACCTAATCAGTTTAGTTAGGGTCTAAAGAATACTGTGGGCAAAAGACTGAATCTTAGTCTGACTCCTTTGGTTTGAGTAGCTTGTTTATGCATTCACTTGTCTGTTTTACTTCACCCTATTGTCCAATTTGACGACTTAATTACGCGCACCTTCACCGGTATGTACAAATCATTACTAAAGGCAAGTACGGCAGATAATGTGTGATTCGTAGAATACCAGATTCCCAATTATTCCGTATTTCCACATTCCATTCAACTACATCCATCAATTTTCTCTAACGTGATGGCACGTTTTTTCCTTATTTAAGCCGTCATGGTAAGGTAGAAAGACGAGCCTCAAACTCACTTTTCATTCCTATCTCTGTGCATTTTTTGCCGATTTTACAATCAATTTAGCTATTCAGTCTCTTTGTCTGGCTAATTTGTTACGACTAATCCAAAATTTTTTGTCTTATTGGTCCATGTCAAATTACGATTCGCCATGTAGTCACGGTTGAAAGCCACACATAGGATCATCTCATCAGTACCCACTTCGGCTCTTGTATGCATATGGTGTTTGGTCTATTTGTAATTTATCAAAGGGGAAATCATGAAACTGTTGGCTGATACTTCACCTGACTACCCACATCTCAGCTGATGTCCCAAACTGACCGTGATGTAACCATGACCCTAGCAAGAAACCAGACTTTAAAAGTGATACTAATTTGTCCATAATTTTCCGGTTTTTCCACCAAGGTAATTATCAAGAATGCTCAGGAAGGTGATAAAATAAGCTTGCAAGTCATAAGTGATGAGAATGTTTCGTTAAATGCCGGAAGAGATTTGTAAAAAATCGTGCATTTTCGTGCGCAAAGAAATTCTTTTGTCAACATTTCAATCTAAATTGAACTCCTCAAAGTAAGTCATTGAAGTCAGATTCTAGGCCAAAAGGAAAATAAGGTTAGTGTCTTAATGAATAAAGAACGGCAATTTTTTTATCGTATACGTTGTGGTGCTGATGTTTCTAAGGTAGACACCTCTATACTCTGCTAATACTTATAGTGGGATGGCCAGAAGTGCATATACACACGCAAGTACACACGTGTGCGCACCTAACTTAGGGAATGGTTGCGAGAGCACAAAAAAATGCTTCATTGTCAACGTTAACCTTCCCAACTAAAAAGCTTTTACACTTCTGCAAATGGCTGCTATCATCTTCACCATAAATATGGTCTCTACCTTGATGTAAGCTGTTTCTGCCACCTCTCATTTGCACAACTGTGAAATAGATCAACAAGTAAAATTCATATCGACGAAAACGTTTTCACTGCTTTTAACATATGTTTACTTAAGCTAGAAATGCAAGCCATCAAGAGACATTAATAGAAATCCTACCACCTCAACTGCACGGACACGATAGAAATCGTTGTCATTTGTCATAAAATATTATTTTGGCTTGGCATCCATTCCCCAATCAATTACGACATTATCCTTGGTCGAGGGTAGAAGGAGTAGATAATGATTATTTAAGACGCTTAGAGTAATACGAATGTTATTTAAATGTGCTTTTTAGGTGAGAAGCGTGCAGTGAACTCTAATCTTGTAATGGAAGGGCCATCAGTTTTCTACGAGGCAGAGGAGAGTTTCGAGTCCAGATTCCCCTTAACCTGTACCTATCCCCGATAACGTTAACTAATAGATATTCCCTTATCGAATCAGTTAGTTCTTTCAAGGGATTTGAAGGGCAGAGAGGAATGCGTTGCATTTAGAAAACAGTAGACAGTTTCTAATCTCAGATGGTTATCTATTTACTGTTTTCGGAAAATAGTGTTATTTTAGATATCTTTGCATTAACTAGCGTTCTGGATTGCACAATTACCTCTGTCGAACTCCTGCTTTTAAACGTATTAAAACTTAAATATCATGACTTTGGAATACTTTTAAATGAAACCTATATTATTGCCTTAATATTTGCACGGGTGAAAATGTTAAGTGATTATCCTAGCCTAAGTACGGTTTTTTTTTTCACAAATCATTTCACTAGTTCACCCATTCGTAGTGATGTAAACTTCAAAGAAGACATTCTACTTTCGTGCATTCTTTGTAGGCGCCTCGGCCTTACCGAAGCGATGTCATGATTCTTGTTGTACGGTGAATTAAATCGACAGCAATTTTTAGAGTCAGTGTAACTTATTTCGTTCGTGCTTTGCTTGGTTGACACTTTGTGCACATTTGTCCTCACCCTTGGCGAGTTACGTAGTCATCCCCGCGATTTATGGGAATTGATTATAACTTTGCCTTCTAATTTGAAGTAGCACTTAAAGCACGAACAGAGAGCAGCTTCAAGCTATGGATACGCTCTAGTTGACCGCGAAATGTTAGAGGAAGGCTTCGCTCAAAATTGCATAAACGGAGTCAAAAGTGGGTATAGTTTTGCCTATTTCGAGGAAAATAAACAAAAACCAGATGTTACTTCACCTTACCTTGATTAGAAATATATGAAGTGGTGAAACCTTAAGCAAAATGTTGAAAATACATGAATCATTTTACAGCCTAATATCTTGAAGCTTCTATTTTTCGCACATAATAATTTAATCTGGATATCTTGTTTTTCTGAGCTTCCCTAATTAAGCCATTTCAGAAGAAGGTGACGGTATATGATTTGGGACTTACCAATTGCAATTATGATACGGTTTTAAAAGAAACGGCTCAGTGCTTGTTTAAAATAGCGAAATTAAGGTGAACAGGACAATTTGTTATACTTCTTGCGCAAAGGTGTCCACCGTGCTGCATCGAAGCCGTAGGTGTTATTTACCTGCCAAGAAGCAACCGATGACAATTACCTCAAATTGACTCGCCACTGAAACAACTTATAATGACATGGAATTCCAAAGAATTGTTTGTCTCGAAACCAACCTCGCTTTTCCACTACATCGATGGAAGAGCTTATTTGCTATGAAGATAAGGTCAAAGGTACTTGTCATAACTGCGGATATAGCCGCTCTAGCGTTTCGGCCCTTCCCTTTGGCTACCCTATTTGTGGTAAAGTGTCCAATTCAGCGTGTTTCTAAGCTTAAAGCACACTGGCTTTTTGTGTCTTCGTGTATGGAAGGGATGCCACACAGCATTGCCACAAATAACAACCAGAGTAAATAGATTTCGTTTGAGAACCTATCCAAAGCAAATCGTCCTTTTGGGACCCTATATCATGGACGCATGGTTATAATTTTAATAACAGTGAGGAGTAATATAGAGCTAAATTAATGTTAGGCAGTAATTAACTTTATGGAAAATATTCCAGTAGCTTATTAATCGAAGCAGAACAATATAGGTAGTGTGATTCGTTAATTGTTGTACCAGAAGAGCGATTCGTAGAGCGGACCGTTTTGAAGTTTAGCTATGTAAAACTCAGCAACCGGTTTTAAGTAATCAGCGAAGGATACAAGTCAAATCGTCGACATTAATCTTTGGAGAGGAAATGGCTAGTTTTAATAATTTTTTATTGATTTATGGCAAAACTTACAAACTATTTAGGTAAGTATTAAAAATCGACCCAACTTTATGGAGGATTTACATCTGAGTTCGGCTTTATTCGCGAAATTATCTTGATCATGATCCTTAAGCCTTCAAATACGATTGGTGGATTTCCAGTACGCTTTCACATGCATTTGAATTTTCCAAGTGATCTGTTTTGTACCTTAGAAGGGTATGATTTGGTCGACAATATTCATCCTGGGAACTCCATTATTATTAATAATTTGATCTTATTATAAAGTTAGACTAAAACGGGAGCATTACTTACTCGCGAAATAGTATTTATTTGTATTCGCAAACCGTCATTTTTTTTAGAACGTTATTTTCATTGTCATCGTTTACCCGCTGCTATATATATCACCACTCACTACCATGTTAAGACCAGCGTTTTATGTAGAAGGATAACAGTTGGGAGTACTCTTTTGTTAACTTTAGGGTTTTGTAAAACCCATTTTACTTTGTGCGCAGTGCTGTATTTATTCTTATTTAAGGTGATCGGAATGCAAGCCGTTGTTTTGGCACTTCACGATTCATCCTATCTTCGTCAGCTGACCGCATCCGGTGTAGTCGGCCAGCTTCCTCTGGGTACACGGGGCTCGCTTCTCTCAAACCTTGTCGGCGTCTTTGAATCCGCCGGTATCGTAGATCCTATTATTATATGTCGGTCTGGTCATTCTAAACAAATCGAGAAATGTCTTCCCAAATCTCACCGCTGCATTATTGTCGAAGTATCCGCAACGCTCAGTATTCCTGAATGCCTTTATCGTATTCGGGATCATTTCACGTCTGTTCCCTTTGCTCAGTACGTATTTCTTACATATGCTGATGTTGCGGTGACTGAATTAGACCTTCGTGATCTTTTTCTGAGGATGGTTCGAACTAAAGCAGAGATTGTAGCGTTGGCCTCACCTTACACTGCGGATGCGAAACTTCTCAAAATGGCTAGGGGCACACATGACATATTGGTGTTGGATGCCAGAGACGAGTCGCTGGTTATGTATGTACCGGCCTCGGAAGTGAAGAAGCAGATACGCGTGCCGAAGTCCATAATGTCTTCTCATAGCAATTTGACATGTCGGGCAGATCTTCATGATGCTGGAATGTATCTGCTTTCTGGGTACGCTCTAAGGATGCTCGAATATGATAAGTAAGTGTTTTTCATTGGTCCCGGTGATGCTCACTACGCATGCCTTCCATTATTAAAGTAATGTAGCATAAGGTTTAGTGTGTTCGTTGCCCATGTGGTGGGGAATTTTAAATGAAACCATTCGGTTTTGTTTTCCTTTTGAAATAATGATTTTAACACCATGTGCGGACTTAGTTATTTTGCTATTCATCCTATTTTATGAAGATCACTTCAATTATGAGGTAATTTACAATCACAGTTTATTAAACTCCCAGTATTCCATTACATTCAAGGATTCGATCATTGGGATGGTTAATTTTAATGTAAATTACCTAGGGATGATGTCGGTCTAAGAAAGTCTTTCTTCAAGCACATTGTCAACGTTGAACAGCACAAACTCTTTCAATTTGACACCAGCTCGAGTGAGTAAAAGTTCAGCTGTCTTTAAAACATTGCACTAGTCTGATTTCCCCTCGTTTGATTACAAGTTGCTTCTTTTTGAGTTGAGGTGTCTTATTATTAGTGGTTTTGTTTTTTATAACCCTCTCAGTACTCTTACTCTCTCACGTCTACCCTCTATTTGTCCTACCAACTCATCAGTGACAAGCCAGCTGCCAAAATCACTTCACTACTCGCAGGAGGAGATGCCGCAATATGCCAAAGTCGTTATCTCGGTTCTCGAGAACGCACCCGTCTGCCGTCGCCTGGACTCGACTCTCGGCTATCTGGATGCTGTTAAGATGGTGCGTTGACGGGGTTTTGAAATCAAGGGTTAATTTGACCATACCTCCAGCAGAACGCAATTACGCGCCCCCAAACTGTTCACATTCTTCAAACAATCTTGGCGGCAAATTTTGTAATGTGACAGCAAAGACGTCCAAAGGTTCTAAAAATTAAAAAGCCTTGTTTAAGAGCATTGTTGTTTGTGATATCTTGAGAGCTGAATGCTTCCCCACCAAGATGTGCTTCATTTCGGGTGGTAGCTCACCTTAACAAACGATTGACTACTTTGCGTAATGGGATACTAGATGATGTTCGCAAGCGAATGCAATGTTTTTAGATTCATTTGACGTCCTATAATTGTTTCAAACACTTGTGATAGTCGAAGGCGGCACTTCTTGAATCAGACTTACCAAGATCTTAATCCACTGATATGATTTGAAGGGGTAACTTGAAACTGAAGTATATCATGCCCTACCCAGATCTCTTTTTTGGCTTTTTTGTGGTAAGAACCAAATTTGTTGGCCAGAATGGGACCATGTCCGCATTCTGTGCTCACGAGAAAGATGTCTAATTTACAAATGGTTTCACAATTATTGGTCTGAAATGATTGTTAACGTTATCGGTGCAAATGCACTGCATCTTAGAGCCATGCCAAAGCTCGAAACAATTGATTCTGACTTTGTACCTTAAAAAAATCCAACCTTGTTAGTAATCGATTACTTGCCCTCTAGATCCGGGAAAAGTACCCCCCAGAAAACACAATGGTTGAAAAAACGGCTTCAGTTGCTAACGCTAGTGGCGGTGGTCGTCAGGTCGGCCAAATAGTCGATACCATGCAGTGCGAGGGTTGTAACTTCGCCAACGGGGTGCTTATCCGGTCCTGCATTATTTGTGCCAGTTGTACTGTAGGCCAGAGTACCCGACTCTTCAGCTCCGTTCTCCTCTCCGGTGTTGTGGTGGGCAGTGGGTGAGTGATCTTCCTATAGTGCGTAGGAGAATGAAAATTTTAGTAAAAGCTGTCGACATTCTTTTATCTAAACTGCACAATGTGTGATTGTGACATCTTCATTGCTCGCTTCTTTAGTCAATACATGACAACACTTTTCATACTATCTTCTACCCCCTCTGACCTTCATCTTAAAAACGACTGAATTGGACATTTGTTTGCACTGCTCGTGCAAAGCTGTTGATGTTAGTTGACGTGGCTTGTGAATAAATATTCGGGGGATTTTAAAAGCGAAAATCCGTCTTTGGATTTGTAATATGTGGAAGAAATTACTATAGTGTGTTCTCATTTTCTCCATGTCGGGGATTGGTTTCTTCTCTGGTCGACTAGTCTTTTCTCAATCACCACTGTCGGTTCACTTATAATCGAATCAACAGGTGGACTTCAAAACCTTGTAGTCTGTTTGACCCCTCTCTCTGGTGTGCTCGCAATGCTCCGGAAATAATCGATCTGCTACAATCTAGCATTAATGTAATGCGAGGCTGATCCACCTTCTTTTTCACCCTGCTGGTGCTACTGGAGGAAATATGCTATAGACTCCAAGAGGACTTGGAAAATCGTTGGGATATTTTTGCTCATTTTCAACTACAGCTCTAAGAGCATTGGAAGTAAATATTAATAGCCTGCGTCTTATTGCTGTCCATTGTACTTGAGAAGACGCTCCTGACACTCTGACCACAAGTGCCACCATGGTCAGGCTTTTCAAGCAGCAAATTGTCTGATGCTTCAAAACAAGGGTTTTACGCAGGGCTAAATTCACTTCACCTTGGAAGAATCGTCTCTGGTATATTATGCAGTTAACCCTGCTGCTATCTCATGCTGATTGAATAGTGCTTTTTGTCAGTTATGTTCAACAAGTTGTCACTTTTTTATCAAAGAGGTATCTCTGCGATTGTATCTTTAGATGCAAAATCACGAACTGCGTGATCGGCGAAGGTGTGACAATCGACGACAACTGCACCCTCAAGGACTGTACAGTGGCCGCACACCAACGCATCCCTGCAAAGTCAGTGATGCAGTCAGAGAACATGGGTTTCTCTGAGATTGACTTTGACAACTTAACCATATAAGTACCCCACATTCCAAAATTATGGCAATCTACGCTTTATTAACGTGCTGCCGTACGTGCTTTTGGAGGGATTCTGTTTCTCTCAAATAAATGTTGGATGGGATTCCCTTATCAAGGGAGGTGGAAGGGGCGTGGACATCTTTTTCGGTTAGTCGCTGGTTGTGTGTAGTGGGTAGGGCTCACTTCGTTGAAGTGGGGTTGGGGTTCTTGCGGATACCGTGTTCCAGAAGCTGGGTCGTCGCAGCAAGCGACGGTTTGGGTAGTTACGTTCGGCAGTCGCGTTGTAATGGATTCAGTGTTTATTTCTTCCTTAGCCTTCATTCACTTAGAATGAGTAAAGTTGGACGAGGACATGATTTATCAAGTAATAACCACTAAGGAGTGCAGATTTTGCGGGATAGACGTGTTTAGAGTATGCTTTTTATGGGGATTGTAAAAGTCCGATGAAACATAAGGTTTATCTAGACAATCATGCACCAGAAAATGCTCATCAGTTTAAGAAGCTTTGAAATATGGGAACAGCAATCGATCCCCAAATTACTCAACGATTAAAGCACTTTAGGAAAAACAAACTTAGGGACTAGAGAAGTACATCTTGATTAAAATATTCCTAATTAGGTAATAAAATATGTAAGGACTTTAAATTTTTGCTACTCAAAAAGCGGTAAAACAGTACAATAAGGTTTGCAGTGACTTAGCGTAGCCACATACTAAGCAAAAGTCTTGGGGCATGAATAAGTTCTTAATGAGAATAATTAAATTCGCCAAGTTTCAGTGTTTAAGTATGCTGAACCGTGTTGCGCATTTCATAAAACCATTAGGATGTCCAGAAAGCGGCATAGGGACTCTTCTTACGATACCGACTGTAGTCCTGCGTATTTTGGCTTACATCCTGTAGATAAATTTTATCCAAAACGTGGACGGCCTGATCGCGACACAATAGAGTCGCTTGTATATAGGATCGGAAGCAAGGTTTGCTGATGAATTGATTCTGGTACTTTTGTAGGCTACTGATAAGATTCATAAGGACATCAGTGAACTGTGCATTCTCTTTTGTGCTGAACTGGATAAGAATCTTGAACATCGGATTAAGTTAATTACTTCGTGGTAAAAATCGAATTTCGAGCCTACTATATTTTAAGCGCCAAGAATATTCCCGAGCGCATGCAAATTTACACGACCCTTCTTGGGTTGATAAATCTGAAGAATCACGACTTCGTTTCTAGGGCCGTTGATGCCATTGTCAGAGATTTGAGGGACGCTCTTAAATCTAGCTCTTTTGATGATGTGAAATATTTGGTAGTTTTGTGGTTCATATTGCTCACTGCTAGGTTCGATTCTTATCTAACTCGGTGAACTGCAACATTATTCATCCAGCCAGTCTGCTATCTCTTTATGAGAATTTCGCGGAAGTTACTTTGGATGTTTGCTCAAGTTCACAAGCGCGAACGGATTGGTATTCTTTTGTTGTTCTTTCCGCACTGCCCTATGTATGTTCCTCTTTTCTTTTCTTGACAAATTTTAGAGCGCAAGGCGCCTTAATGATTACAACTCTTCGGCTTTAAATGCAGTTTTAAGCACAATTAGCGTGTACTTGTCGTAAGTTCTTATTTATATAGGTTAAATTTGGTGTACGCGATTTTTTGCTTTATATTGCGGCGAACTTTCATCGCTGTGCGGATGTTACTTAAGTTATGTACTGGCTTTAGTTATTGTTTATTGGATTTCATGCAGGAAAAGGCGAACACTTCACGTTCCCATGCTTCGTGTCTGGGATAACTTTGATCCACACCCTCAGGAGGATGTAAGTATCGGATTACCCTTTATTTCTATCAGAAGTGAATAGTTGTTTTTCATTCTCAGATTTTTTTGCATTCATAGTATTTATCGTGCTTGTGGTCACAAATAACTTCAATGAAAAATGCCAATTGGAAGGAACATGTACTTTGGCGTATTTCGGACGCATTTCCATCTCTTCGTGAATCTGGCCAGCCTTGCGAGTTTGGGCAGGTAATAATTTGTCTTCGTAGTTTCTTTAATAAATAACGTATCTTTTTTCTCACAATGGTGCTAATTTTAACTCCCATCATTCCTAACATCGTTTCTTGCCGTTTATTAATTTCAAACTATTTTTAGTTGAACTTCACTCGAAAAAGTCATTTAGAAAATGTAGCAATGGGAGCTTTATTGTCACTTGACGTTAACCTCCAGTGTTTAGTTAACTGTCCCATTAAATACAAACTCAAGACTCTCACTAAAAAAACTAAAAACGCCAATAATATTTCACTCAGTGTTTACCGCACCGGCGTCCAGATTACTCAACGGTAAAACACGTTCAGACTCCAAATTCCTAATCCTAATTTGATTTTCCTTCTCTGAATTTTGCAGTTTTGGAAAGGACCTTATCACCTTGCCTGCTATTATGTTCATCCATTTTTGCTCTCAGATCACACCACCGGACTATGATTCAGAAATAGTCTATCCTCTGCCTCAAGTTGTATTTCGCATGTTCGACTACACGGATGTCTACTGCCCAGACGACGATGTAGCGGTAGATGGTGAAAAGGCTCGGGACGTATCTAAAATCTCACCTTTGAATTCCCCCACCCTGCCTGGTGCCCACACTATCGAAAGATTTTTGGTGGATGACCAGATTCATATCATCCTCGAAACAATGCATTTCAATCGCATTATGTGGTGCGCAGCCCTTATTTTGGTAGTAGTACTGGCCGTACATGTTACACTGGTCCGCCTGGATCTTTACGTTTACTTGCTGTTACCACTTTTGCAATCAAGCGCGCATTTTAAACAAATAATTATCCGTTATTTTTTTATTTCCAGTGCTCGAACTCTTTTGAACCTACAAACACGCGCTAAATTGGCTCTCGACTATATGATAGTAGAGGCCATATTTGCTGATATCTTTCGTCTCCCAAAGCCACCAGTGCGCCATGGAAATCTCCTGTTCTACGCCTCTCTCCTCATTCAACTCTGCAACGAGGCTGTCAACACCATACCTTTAGTGCTTGCCCAGGCTACGGGGATCCTTTTCGAGCGTCTAGATAGTATGAAGCCTGTGTGCATTGCGAGGTGAGGTTCATTTGGTGCTTATTTTCGACCCATCTAGATTCGTGGAGTGGTTTTCTTTCCACCTCACAAACTATCAATTGAAGTGGAGCTGGCGCGACTGGTCTCTTGCCCTAGGGGAGCCGGTGATGTCGCCTCGACGATGGTTCATTTCCGAGACTCTGTGTCGCCTCGTACGCTACTCTTACTACGAGAACGTCAAACAGCGCCTTCCACGTTCTTTCTACTGTCTTTTACCACCCCAACCAGGCCCTATCAATCCCTACGATAAAGCGTGTAAGTCTTTTTATCTTCTGGAATCAGGAGGCGTCGAGAATAGCTGGACAAAAGTCTTGCTTTTTACCTGCATTCAAAGGTTACTGTTTTATTTAGTAATTATTCTATGCCTCTACAGCGGTAAAATTCATGTCTTAATAATTGATATTGTTTTTAGCCACAGCTCAGCGGCGCATCTTCATTCGTGTTTTGGAAGCATTCCACCAGCGCCACAGTTCCGATGACTTACTTAATCTTATCCGAAGACTCGCTTCTCAGAGGGGTGACGATTTTGACGACTCCGATCTAGAGCCGTATCGTCAGTCACGAAGTAGAAGCAGAAGTGGAAGCAGCAATCATCCCCATCACTCCAACTCCTACTCCGAAACGGAGGGTTCAGTTGAGATGGATGGGAGGGATCAGCGTTCGCGTCCCGCTGCTCATCGTCACCTTGATGGTGATAAGAGGGGTGGATCTCGTTCGAACTCAAGCGCATCCTCTGCCTCCGCTACATCCGAGAAGAGTCGTCCCGTAAAAAATGAATTGACCTCCTCCAAAAGGGCAAGAAATAAGGAGAAAATGGAAGATAATGAGGATGACTTTGATAACTGTTTGGTACCTGGTGTAACTAATCGCGAGCTGGAGCTCTTCATGACTGCTCTACTTTACCGTGCTCACAAGACTATCAGCCACACTTGTTCCTTACTCAATCGGTAAGTAGAGTTGTTGATGACATAACTGAGTTTCTGAAAAGTGGGATAAGGTTCCCTTGGCTTTGTAGCAATTATTTATCTTAGTTATTCATTTGTCATGTAGTCAACACAGCGATTATGGGGTGTGTCTTCAGATTTAATGCATTTTTCTTTGTTGGATCTGATAGATATCAGTACTGCAGTGCTCGATGAATGAGTGAGCTACCGCTTTGGGGTCTTGAATTTGCACGCCTGGCTTTTATTCAGGCTCATTCTTCGCTAAATGGTTCATGTATACTACTCTAATCAATATAGGTACTCGGAAGCATTCAAGACGTTGGCGTCAACAGTGGAACTGCAGGTGGAGGCTCTGCACATTCTGCAAGCAGTGTGGTGCAACCAGTCGCAAATGGTGGTGGCTATTTCGGACTACATGTCGCGTCAGGGTATGCTGGATCCCGAGTCTGTGGTGGGGTGGGCTTTTTCACCCTTTATGTCCGCCTTCTGCGGCCCCCTTGCTCCTCCACCCTCCACTGTTCACGTATGTCCTCGAATGCTGCAGTAAGTCCTCTTTTTCTTCTTTTATTTCTTTTTGATCCAAAACATGCCCATCCCTCATAATTTGGCTTTGTGAAATGACATTTTAGGTCACATGTGTGGGAGTGTCTCATGCATACACTGGTTCGAGTTGGTCAACGCATCGCCCAAATCACACCGAGACTGGAAGCTGTTAAGGATCAAGCAGGCGTGCACCATCGTAAGGTATGGCCTTTCGAAGTATACAATGCATAATAACCCAAGTAGAAAAGCGTGTGGTATTTTTGGAGATGTTTGCTTTCAGTCCGCAAGTGGATCCCGATCTGACGGCAGCTCCAGTGACCTAGATAACGACTACGGTGACGGTGATCTGCGCACCAAAATTGTCCGTGTTCGCCGTCGACACCAACGGCATTGTCGCGTCGGGAGCCACGGCAGTAGTAGCGGTGGTGGTGGCGGTACCTCACCTGACCGCCTGGCGCGTCTGAAGGAGGAGCGTGGTGAGGCGGTGCGTTCTCAATGTGCAGTCATCACCCTTCTGCTTCACCGTCACGTCCGTCTCGTAGCAACGGTTGAAGCGAAAGCGACAGAGGAGATGGGGGCCCCAGACAACCCGAGTGATCTTGTCGATCTGGCATCCGTGGCCTACTGGCTTAAGGGACGCCTTATGCAAACTGTTCTGGAGGTGCGCGTCTTATGGCCATCATTTTGCCATTGTTGATTTATAAGAGCTTCACAATATTTACTGAGATTTATTTAAGTAGGTGATGTATTGGGTATGCTGACTTCACTAATCCTTTCCATCTGAAATGCTTTATGCATACGGAATTCGGAGATGTTACATATTGACAGTACCCTTAATGCTGTGTTCGTTTTGGTGCATTTTAGCATCAGGATCAACTGTTACCATACATGGACAATCTGGAGGAGCTGATGTCCGATTTGACACCGTTCGTGGGTGACGTGTTTCAGGCATTGCGAAGCCTCTATACCTGAGTCGTCCTACTCTGGATGGTTTTGCTACCTCTCGTCTCCTCTAGTATTTCCATTTATACGTAATATATACCTGCATTGTATTTCGTTTGACTCTTTTCACCTTACTGATATGCAACAACCATGTACATGTATCAGAATTCAATTGTAATTTGGACTCATTCAAACTCATTTGGTCAGTTTGAACCCCAATTGTGATAGGCTCAACTTTGTGGCAAGTCTATTGATAACAGTATAACTGTAAACTGACTCATTAGGGAAGAGTTGCCTTGTCTATAACCAGTGCTCGAAATCTGCCGCATTTTCACAAAGATTCTAAATACCGCAGGCTGTGTGCAGGAAGGCTATTCAAAAGCGAAAGTAGTTAATGCAGGTTTGAATTGTGATTTGCCTCACGACATCGTGGACTTAAAACACCAAGACCATTAGCCGATAAAAAGAGATAAAAGATTCACGAGAAAGTACTTTACCATTGACTTACTATCTACCTGCTTTAACAGACAATTTGGATTGACGCTAGAGCAGAATTTGCTATCATACAATTATGGAATGGTCTTGAGGCTACTTTTGGATTGAGCAACCACCCACTCGTGCAAATCCCAGTAGACTTCTGTCAAGCTGCGGGTGTGAAAGACCAAGAGCCTAAATCCGCATCAGCATCCAATCTAACAATCAATCACGTGACTCCATTACCGACTTTGTTACCGACGTACACAGGTGAGCAAAAGGGGGTGGTACGGCGAGTGCATACGACCCTGACAACTGAATAGCTAAAATCATTCGGCTAAGGCAGGTGTAACTACAGCAACTGATTGACGTCGAAATTAAGGCAATTATTAGTGTACTCAAAGTGCATCTATAGTTGATCTCAGCTTACCATGACGAAGTGAGAGAAATCGCGATTGTTAGGAAATTCGGCAAGCTATTCACAAAACGGAGACTTCCAACGAATCGGATGCGAACTTTTTTCTTTAGTCGCTCGCATTCCTGGTAGTTCTTAAGACAAGATATCTATTTTGCACAAAAATATGTGGATTTGCTAAACAGACCTCTTTTCGGTGATATTTTGACTTTAAATCGTGGTTTATTGGTATTGTTAGTTCAGGTAAATAAATTTGAATTCTATTTCTGCTCATCAGTAAAGCTGTTCACTACCAGACCGAAATAAAGTTTAAAATATAATGTGCCCTATTTGTGGCATCAAAATAATTAACATTAGCAACATAACGGATCTGGGAGATTGCCAAATTATGGGTGGAACATCAATCCATCCTTCCATGTATACATGTTGAGTAGAGATTAGGAAAAAGCTTTGTAGCATGGTAGAATTAAAATAATAGGTATTTTGGGGATGCTGAACGTACCTTATAGGGTGGGGACATCAAGGTTACTGTACAGATGTCCATTAGTTGGATATCGTGATTCGACACAATCACAACGGAAGAAGTTCTCTTAAAGCTGAAAAAAAAATGCTTTTTGGACCTCGAGTCACATTATGCCATAGACACCAGTCTATCAGACTAACGTTGTGCTCGTTTGAAGTTGTCAATAAACCCCGTCTCGTCCGTTGGATTGGGGGTGAGGGGGTTGAAAGTACAAATGTGTAATAAGATGTTGATGACAATAGTGATTGAAATCCCATAATCTGAACTGTGTTGCGTTGTCAGTGTCTACATACTGGGTAATGAAGCAGTTGGAGATTTTGGTGAATTTGGCACCCGGATGATACCTTACCGACTATCGGTAATTTCAAAACGTTTTAATAAAGCTGTCAATATCCTCCCTCATGTGCGAGCAGTAAGCGAAACTTCTGGCAACGGACTTTTTGCAGCTGACGTTAGGGTGATCGCTGTAGATTTGGCAAAGTGACCTCTTACGTAAAAGCATGGGCAAATCAGCGTGACCGCCAAACATCAGCCAGCTTTCAGCTAAGCAGAGTCGCGATGGGGAAACGGTGCAACAATAAGATAGAGATTTGCTGTCGTCGCTATGCGACAAATATGGCCTAATATTTCCCCACGAAGCGCACTGCTTGCAACACCGTTTTTGTTGAATACAGGGGGTATTCCAACAGAGCGCGTGAAA
>NW_020170407.1:596800-600782 GCF_000524195.1 Echinococcus granulosus | reverse complement strand
TTGTAGGTGGCTTTGGCCGCTGTTGATGTCGCGGTAACTTCACTCTATCGTCGAAGGTCATCGTACCGTTAAACCATGAACCACACGCAACTTTACCCTCTACATCATAGTGGAACTCCGCTGTGCTATTTGCAAAATCGCCTCTTGATGATGTGGCCTTCTCGAATTGCCATACGTCTTATTCGACAAGAACTTCATCCAGCTTCGGAACAAACTTAAAATCGGTTCACAAAGCAGACAGCTTTGGTAAACACAACCTTCATCTTCATCTGACATGACGTGATAGTTCAAAATGCCAAAAACACAACAAAGAGCACTGTACTAATGGACTGGTGGATATCTTTCCCTCACACTGCATGCATTTAAACAATCGCATGCACTCAGAGGCTCTTGTGAGTTGCAGCGTGTCGGTGCGGCAGTGCGGTCTCTGCAAACAGCCAAACACTTTGATCACGCGATATTTTCCATATTGTAAAATAAGTAAAGGGAATACTGAAGTCGTTCAAAGAGTGCTTGAACTGCATAGGGACTACAGATCTAAAGTTTTGAGGCATTTTCGATTAATAAGAGATTGATGCAGGTGTTTTGCATTGCTAACTGATATGTGAACCATGCAACGATGCGGCGTAATACAAGCTATCATTACTTCAAGCGTCGTTTGACCTGTTTACCAAAGCATTCGCTTTGAATCAACAAACCTATTGACATTGCACATTGGTAAAGTTATACATTGCTCTGTTTGGTAAAAGCTTTTCCCAGACAGTGTTGACGTTGTTCAGGTGGGTTTTCAACTCCTCAGTAGGATACTAGTGTCTTGTTCTGTACGATCTGCAGGTTTGATCTCCCAGAGTATCCTGCTTCTTCCAAAGCGCCCACCAAATTCTGCTGCTGAGAGTTTTGCCACGCTGCCCTCGATTCAGACTTTCCTTCGGGTGGTTCCTCTCCGCATCATTCCAAAAAGTAACTCCCGAAGACCGGCATTTCGGTACCAGTGTTGAAGGGAGGCAAGTTTGTCCTGCCCAGAGTGGTTTAGCCAAGTTGAAGAAGCTTTCATATCGCAGATGCCAGGGCACTGGTTTGACGTTGCGATAAGTACATGTGCTGAAGATGGCATCAACATGAGCACGCATCCTGGTTGCACGCGTCCTCGGTCAGAGTAGCCGGTCAGTTAGCCTTGGGGATAGCAGGGACCTCAACACGCCGTCACTCCTTTCTTCCTTGATGTGTAGTAGCTAACATCAGTGTAATTGTCATTCCTTTTAGATGAGGGTCACTGAATAGCATTGCAAAAATCTTCCGCAAGCAGATTATTGAAATGAAGTTCATCTGACCACTACTGACGTAGAATCACTAAGTCGAAGCCCAACAAGCAGAAATCACTGAATTCTCTTCAGCTGAATCTATTAAACTCTATCTGACTGTCACTCTTCTGTTCAATTCGAAGCGAAGACTATCAGCGTCATTTTGTTTACCACAGTTGAAGATAGGCAAATTAACCGACACAAATGGATACGTTGCTGTATTTATTTCTCAGCATTCACTGTGATGTTCCACAGACATAACGCAATCTCCAACGGCGCACTCGAGCAACCCAGGTCGTGATTTTGCAGTATTGTAAAGACCTAATAATTTAGGCTAAAGAAAAATCCGTGTCTCTCTTGCCTTGCAAAGGTTCCAGTCTGTGGGATGACAGGGATTGCTGCTGCCCACGATTTCCAGGCCGGCCTTATCTGTGAGTGGTTTTTGAAGTGCTTAGGAAATTCATAGACAATTCATAATGTAGAACTCCTTTTTACACACTTTGGCACGAATCGTTTTGAGGAGAACTTGAGCAATTCAATCTGGAGAAATCATCAATCTTGGAGATTTTGCGCTATAGTCAACTGACAACCAGTAGACCTTTTCAATTGTATCGTGAAGACTTGAAAGGCAGGTAGGCATATCAGGAAGAGCCAGTGAGGAGGTAACTTAGCATATCCGTCTATTTGATTTAGTATAGAGTGTTCCATATCAAAATTCATTCGCTTTGAAAAAAAATTCATTTTAAGCTGGATTTTGTGAGTGAGCATTGAAGAGCATGAGAAATAATTGAAGACAGATATAGTTGCTTCGAAATACAACTAGTGCTTTTCGTTAGAGCAGGTGATGGATGTGACATTTACATTAACCGTACGTTGGATGCATGGTCTAACAGTCTCCACGGCGTTCTGTCTACAGCTCGTGCTATTGATTCAGAATGATAGGGGATTTTGATGACTTGGAGAAGAGTGTGAGGTATATTTGTACCATTTTCCCACCACAGACTTGCATTTTGTGTTTTCTGACACATCACATCCAATACAGGTTCTAGGGGGTGCAGATCACATCGAGGGAGTTCCATTTCCTGCTGTCAGCATAACATTACGAATGCGCCATCTCCCCTGTTTTGCACTCAACCCAACCTACAAGCGAAGAGGTCTGTTGACACATTGAAGCAAGCACTGATGAGGTCACGGGAGGAGGGAGGAATAACTGACCATATCTTCCCAATGTTTCTGTTTGGTGACTCATCGGACAATCATCAAATGACTCCGTGCTAAATCGCCTATTATTAATCAAAGCCCTAATTGAACGCCAGCTTACCAGCTTAAAGTTGCATTCGACGCCAGCATTGGAAATGCAACGACGTCTGCGATAGACCGAGCAATCCTCTGCTCAGCACGGTGTTCTACTGACAGACTTAATGCTGGACAAATTCCAGATACTGCCTTCATTTGCAGATCCCAAGGCACAGAACACTGTGGAGGTGAAGGCGCAGGTCGGCCAGTAGTGAGTAGCAAGTCGACAGCGCTGTGGGCGTAGGCTCGAAATGGAATGATGACAATATGACTCTAGAAATCATTCTCAGTGACTGTAAGGGGAGGTGCTGCGGATGTTTGTAACCCCATGCTGGATTTTCTGAAACTTCCAACTGACCGCCATTCCCCAATTAACCTATGACTTTGCAGAAGTGGCAGCAATTGGAGTCGCTTGAAAAGTGTACGTCTTCTACACCTTTATAACTCCCAAATTCGCGGTTTTATAACGCGCGTGAATCCTGTCGCTGTTGATATACCTTATCTGCCTCGTAAGATAGACCTACTTGCCTTTGTTTAATTGTCACATCACTGGGAACACCGCAAACTAAATAATGTTTTGAGTTCGGTTTTACTTTGCCCCTTAATTCCGCGCTCTACCCTCGTGGTTTGTTTGCCTTATGGAAACTAAGGTGCTGCCATGTAACCAAAGATCTTAACAGTAACACACATTTGACACCGTTAATTTAGGGAGCAGACAATAACAGTATTGAGTGTGCCTGTTTATGTAAAAGATCGCTGGAATTACCAGATTTTTTTTGCGAATGAAGTTTTAAAATCCAGACTTGCGGATATATACTCATCTACAGAAGGCTCCAAGCACAACATGGTGCTAAAACACACTTCATCACTTCGAAGTAAAAATTTAATTGATATAAATATTTAAAATACAAATGCTGACTATCAGTAACCATCCTATCAGTGTAAATATTCCGTTTACGAAATCCTCTTTTCTCTGTGTCTAATGGATGCAAACCCTACGTGAAATTACTCAAGAGGGGAACCTTTCCATAGGAGTAATGGACACAGTCACTCGCGAACAACTGCGATGTCGAAACGTTAGCACATTTTGTGCAAACCTGGATAGCGAGCTGTCCTCGGATGGTTTGGCCATGCTAATGAATCCATCCATAGAGAAGCTTTGCACTGGGGCTAATGTAGCCAAAGTTTCAAAAAAAAGAAATAAATGTAGCTTCTACTCCTCATAAGAAATTGACTCCAACCCCTCTAGTATAAGTAAAAACAGTTCACGTCATGTGCGGATAACTACCTTAGCCACTGATTTGGAGGATAACAGGTTTTACTAACAATGCATTTATTACACGTGAAATTCATTAAGGTTGGATCGATTACCGCAGCTTTCAAAA
>NW_020170407.1:590805-596700 GCF_000524195.1 Echinococcus granulosus | reverse complement strand
TGTTCCGCACACGCTTCTACCTGTCCGTCTTCTGTCTCCTCGCCTTATGTTGTCTGCCACGAGTTTCGCCAGCTGGTTTCAACTGGGGTGCGTGGTCCGCCTGGCCAGTAGCCTGCTCCCAGACCTGTGGAGAGGGGCGACGCTGTAGAAACCGCCAGTGTCTAGATGGTTTTGGCGGTGTTCGCAATGTCTCGCAATGTGTTGGCAGTGGTGAGGAATGCATGACCTGTGTTATAAACAGCAAGTGCCCACGCCAACCCGACTGGAGTTCGTGGAGCCCCTGGAGTGACTGTTTTCTCAGCGAGTCGAAAAAGAAACCTAAACCGGATGCACAGGGCTGTCTACCAGGGACTAGGTTTCGTACAAGACTCTGCAACAATCCTCCACCTGAACTCGGTCCCAATGCCCTACAGTGCTCCGGGTTGAGCCGGGAAGTCAAATCCTGTCTCTATGGCTGTCATGACACCCAAATGGACGATTTTAATTTAAAAGCACGAGTTAAACAACAGGTGCAAAAAGATCATTTAGTTACTCGTGTACAAAGGAAATTCCCCAAGGATCATGCCGACGTTGTATTAGTTCGAACCGCGGGAGATAGTGCTTTGCTAGACTGTAATACAGAAGCCTATAGATTTGCGAAAGAGACGCTAGAGGAGAAGACAATAAGTCTGTCTCAAATTAATTTACCTACTCGGAAGGTGTCAATATTCTGGCAGCTTGGAGGCAGAACTATAGCCACTGGGAGCAATTACGTGACTACTAAAGAAAGACGTATTATTTTACCGATTAAGGAATTGGTAGATGAGGAGACGCAGTGGATATCAGGTCTGAAACGAACCTCTCCAGTAGTAGAAGGAACTAAGCTTCTCTTGTCTGGATTGAAACCCCATGATACGGGGTTATACACTTGTCATATCAAAATAGGCAGTGAAGAATGGTTGGCAACATTCTATTCCCTCATTGTTCTAGGTCAACAGTTTTCCGCACCGGCGCAGATGCCCTTCTACCTTCATTCAAACATTGGTGAGTGGAGTGCCTTCGAAAAGGGTCAAGTGCTATGGTACGATGCTGCAAGGATTCAGTGGAACCTCAATGGAGAACCCATATTCAACGATCTTGCTATCCGCCCCAAGGCGAGAATTAGACTCATTCCTCATTTGAGGAATGAGATGCAGGGTCATTGGGACTGCCATTTGATTGTACCAAGGCCAGACGCTCCTACCACTCAGGCTTCGAGGAACATAAGCTTCTCTGGTTGGTTTTTGATTAACTCTTTCTTCCTCCGTGTTACTTCCAGGCCTCCTAGTCTGTGGGAACTTGCAGCCCGACCTCCACGAGTTGCAAGGCTGCGATTGGTGGCATTAATCGTGACAGTAGCCAGTTTGGGACTACTCGTAGCTTTGATTTTAACGATATGGGCAGTGCAAAGATGGGTGCAAAGAACGCCAAGGTTGGATCAGTTGGAAAGTGCAGTGGAGGAGGTAATTGAAGATCGGACTCGTCTTTTTATCGGAGCCCAACAAAAGGCACGGCAAAGGAGACGACTGCTAATGCCGTTTGTGAGAGCAGAGATGAAGGAAATTGACAAAGTGCGGATGAAACCACCACCAGATGAATCAACGTCGACGTTGTTGACTTCTCCCGGTAATCAGCTGACCATAGATAGAGGAATAAGCGAAAATTTGCAAGTTTTAACACAACAGCTGGGTGATATTAACCAAGAGAAGGAGACGAAGGGAATAAAGGGATTCTTTCAGAAGCTAAAATTGGAGAAACAAAGAAATCAAGGAGACGAACCAAAAGCCAAGGAAGGAAACACTAGTGAGAGTGATTTGTCGGCGTAAACCAAAAAGATTAAATTTACAAGTTGAAATTATTTCTACCTGTTGGCCTAAGAAAAACATTGGGCTAAATTAAAGGCTATAACTTCATTTTGCGTCATAAATTTAAACCAAACCATGTTTTCTCTGACCAAATAACTGGTTCATAGGGGGTTGGAAACGACCACTGTGCTTGAAGTCCTTGTTTAGTTATGGACTCATCTATTTGAGCTCTTTACCCTGAGCGGGTTCTTCTTCCGATCAGTAAAAAATGAGCCTCGGGCCATGTTAACAGCTTTCCAGCTGTTCCGTACGCTATCAGTATACGTTTTTACCCACTACTTCGGTTTCTTAGAGCACCAAAATCAATTGTTCCCAAAGTTTAACAAATAGTCTCAAAAGCAGTGTTATTTTAAATAAAAGTGGACAGCCTATCCCGATCCTCGGTCGGAGAGTCTGCATTAAATTTTAATTTGCATATTGGATCAGTCACATTGCAGTTCCGCACTACGAACGAGCCGTAGGGCCATGCTAGCGGCCTCCCAGCCATTCTGTACGGCAGTATAGATCCTCAAGACTTCCCTGAACGCAGAGTGCATAACGATAGGGCAGAACATGTGCATATCCATGCGCATATTTAATGTACAGGGAAGGGAGAAGGGCTGGCAGCATAGTTCGGAGACCAGCCCACCCGGCGAGGTACAATGGCCAAGACATCAAGTGACCCTATGCAAAAACCGATGATTAAACAAACAACCAACGTATTCTATTAGGAGAACTTCTTTTTCCGCACGACTAGAGGGAGGATCCAGAGAGCTAAAGATTGGTCAAAATAAAAAGTGTACCAACAGATTTCTGCATTGATTAAGGGGTTGGTCATAAAACACAGAGAATTTACACACAGAACAAACATATTTTTAAGTTACAACATTAGCAATGCCACTAAATAAAGGAGTGAGTTTGAAATCTCCAGACATTTAGATGTACTTTAATTACTAAACTAGATTTAAATTAAAACTACCAGGAGTTTTGCAAAGGAAAGTCAGGTGTAGAATTTGAATAAAGTTGTTTAGAGAAAGGACTGATGATTAGTGCATTACTCAAGTGTAGGATGAGGCTTGTAGATCTCTTCCGTCGTTCTCATACTCTTAGAACACCCAAGTTGAATTGACTTCGTCATGTTTATTGGGGTAAGTGGGAAAAGCAAGTACAGAGTTTGAAGGTGTGGACACGGAACCGCTCTCCGGATTGCAAAACAATAACGCCTCAGCCACGAGGTTTGATTTGTATATCCTCCTCCTCTCTGAAAGGAAAGTTAAAACAGCATAACAATTACGCAAGCGTTGTAAAATTAAAAATAATGACCAAAATAACTGAGCCTTCTGAGCACTTAGAGATATTACAACTAACCATTTCCAAGGATTTATATTCGACTAAGAAATAAATGGTATAAGCATTAGCCGTCAGACTTTGTTTGAATCTGTCAAATCTAAAGGGGGAAGTATGAAGGTGGGCACATGTTCCGTTGCTTTAATAGAGATATCACATTTAGAGTAGGGTTTTGTTCCTTTTTGAACACGCATCTGGTTATGCCATTTTGGGCACAAAGTTGCATGAGCTATCTGCGGTTGTTGAGCGCTTGTCGGGAGTTTCTACTGACTATGATACATTTTCAGGCACCTTTAAACTGCGTGCATTTTCACCATTCACGTCAGCCGAAAACGCCTTGGAAAATTGTAACTCAGTTTCAGAGGGCATTGTTCATGATGATCTTCGAAATTTTCTCCTGTCAAATCTCAAGGGAGAAAAACCCGTACTTTTATGTGTTTCGGAGCACAAGCTGGCCGATGCTATTAAAGCGACTGAGACTGGATTACCTGGAACCGTCAAAATCTCCTCTGAATCGGCTGCCATTGATATTTATCGCGGAATCCGTGAGTTCTTCTCGAACTACATCGCTGAATTGACGCATTTCGCAGAATCCCAGGCTCAAGTCGGGCTAGGGCATAGCTACTCCCGTGCCAAAGTTAAATTCAATGTAAACAGGTTTGATGCCTGCTGAGATAGTAATTTTTTACCTTTTAAGAGATGATAATATGGTCATTCAGACAATCAGTTTACTCGACCAAATGGATAAGGATATTAACACCTTTTCTATGCGAATCAAGGAGTGGTTTTCATATCACTTTCCAGAATTGGCCAAAATTGTTCCAGAAAGCACCAACTACATCAAATTAGTCAACATAATCCGTAGCCGTGAAGACTTAACTGAAGATAAGCTGGGTCAGATTGAGAAAGTCATCCATGACCACGAAAAAGCAGTTGCGATTCTTGAAGTCGCTAAAACTTCAATGGGTAGGTCCTTCTTTTCTTTAGTTGAAGGTTTCTCTCCCAGGTTTCGATGTAACTGATCAGGATGTGGAAAATCTGTCTTCCTTTGCGAAAATCGTGCAAACTTTCATGGAGCGTCGCGCAAAAGCCTACGATTACCTTGTCAACAAGTTGACTGGTGTTGCTCCGAACCTCAACACTCTCATCGGCAGTCAAGTTGCTGCTCGTCTGATCTCCCACGCTGGTTCTCTGATAAATCTTTCAAAGTTCCCAGCTTCCACCATTCAAATTCTGGGTGCAGAGAAGGCTCTTTTCAGAGCGCTGCGAACCCGTGGTCGTACGCCCAAATACGGACTAATTTTCCACAGTTCCTACATCGGTCGCGCGGCGAAGGAGAACAAGGGCAGGATTTCGCGTTTTTTAGCAGCAAAATGTGCCCTCGCAACACGTATTGACTGCTTCAGTGATATTCTCTGCGATGTTTATGGACAGCACTTGAAGAAACAGGTTGAGGACCGGCTGAAGTACTTTGAGAGTGGTGTTATGCCAATAACGAATGCAGAGGCAATGGCGGCGGCCGTAAAGGAGGTGAGTTTTATCTGGTACACTGATTATACTTCACCCCGAATATACCATTTATTGTGAACGTTTCAAGGCCAATCGGGTTATTGGAAAGCTGAAGAAACGAGCCGTTGCCACGTTAAATGGGACAGCCTCACCGAATATCAATTGTTACACAAAGGATAATGGGAACGAGGCACAGCCAGTAGAAAAGAAGACGAAGAAAAAGAAGAGAAAGTCCGGGCTTGCCCAATTGGAGGAAACTGCTCAATACAAAGAAGTAGGAATTGAACAGACGAGGGAAGAGGTTGGGGAGAAGAAAAAGAAGAAACAAAAGCAGGTGGAAACTGTCGAGGATGTTAGGATGGATGGCGTCGTGGAGCCACCGCGAAAGAAAAAAAAGAAAAATGAGGCGGAGAATGGGGGTAGAGAAGAGAGCTTTGAAGCTGATGCCTCCATTGTTGTTGAGGGAAAGAAAAAGAAGAAAAAACATGAAATCGATGTGTAGTTCGTTCTCTGCATGTTTTACCATTTGTCTTTGACCACTGGGTGGGAGCATTTGCTCTGAATTGAAATTCTGTATATTTGTCCTTGTGCGCCCGTTATCGGTATGTCCAAATATAAAAGGTTCTCATAGTTTCTATTGGGGAAGTGGGAAGGGTTGATCGTAATTGATTGTGTTTTATCCTGTCTCGTAACTGCTTATCTGGGAATTTGGCTGCTCCCGAGGTTTTCGCTGTGAGAATAATTCGTCTTCGTTGGTACTAGTGCTCCCTAAGAAATGAATGTCCATCATAGGTTTGTTTATGAGCAGAATGCAGGAGTCAGGCACGAACAGAATGGTCATCACGGAGAAATCCCAGAGCCCAAATTGCAAGCCAGCCGGCCGCATCAGCGACCAAAGAGAATTAGGAAAGGGGTAGGGTGGTACTGCTATGCGTAACTTGAATGCCAAGATGGCGGTGGTGCTCGTAGCGGTAAAGGTCGATTGAGATCCATTACCACTCTCCATGTTCTGAGCACGTGAGTATTGACGCAAAAGGTAAACAAAGAGGGTGGTGTCAGTGCGTACGCACCTCACGGTTAGAGAGCGGAAACCGCGTAAGTGTAGGTGAGTTTGCGTGGGTACAGTAATCGGTTGATCCAACCCTTCGCCTTCAAGCAGTTATCAGCTAAGTTGCGG
>NW_020170407.1:582555-590705 GCF_000524195.1 Echinococcus granulosus | reverse complement strand
TCTCACGCACTCAGCTAAAATACTTCCATGATCACGATGGGTTATTTTGCACCTCTTCCTTCATGGTGTTATATGATGTAGGATTAACAGGTGGGGATGCTTTCTTAGCATATCCCAAACGCTAGTAGTTGTGCTGCCTCATTCAGATGTCGTTTCCAACCTTAATGACTAAAATACCTTTCTGCGCTTGCGTAGATCTATTCGCCGATCCACTGATCGTGTTTGGATTGGTAATCAATTACGAATGGTTGACCGAGTTAGGTTTTCTTTCCATTATTGCTTCTGCTTCGGCAATCGTCCTTCCCTATAGTGTCTTAGCTATACTCCCTTGAACATGTCAACAAACTGCTTTGGTCGTTTGCTGGAATGAGGCTGGGCTAGTACAGAATATATTTCGGTACTGTCATGTTGGCAGCAGTAATGACGGGTTTTCTGCTAAGTGAACTGTGTTCTATTGTCTAAAGTCCATTCTGTTGTCCGTGTACCATTGTCTGAACTGGATTCCTTAATATGTGACCAGACACTGGGTCAAGGTGCTGGTAGGAATTTCAGTGGATTTGGATTTCGAAGGATTCTTGACCATGTGTTGGCAATGCCAACGGTTTTTAACAAACTTTGTGGCACCCTTGACTATGCGTGAACAATGTGCTAAACCTTTTACAGTGGACCTCAATGCGATCACTGAATATCAGGTAGCTGTCGGCGAGGTGACAAATTAGTGGAGCCGTTTATTAATGGAATGATGGTATGAGGTCGTCGCTGGGTGAGGAAAGCGCAATTAAATTCCTAAGGAAAAACATTGTGTTTTTTTTGGCTTTTTTGCCTCCCGAACCTCAACAGTAGTCATCTTGTGAATCCAAACAGAAGAGATAAAGTGAGGGCTAAGCCAACCTTTTTTTACATACCAGAAACCGATTGCTGCCATTGCGTGATCGATCTCCTTCCGTGCTATTTAGGTCTGATGACCACCATGGAAAGGATTTGTTTACTTCTGCCACCAATACGGGGTCCCGAGTCTTACTTGAAATTTTAATGAGGCATACCTACACAGTAGAATAGATCACTTTAATGTGTGGCCGGAAATCATGCCACCAAGGCTGAAGTATCCACCACAAGGCTGAGGAGCAACTTTAGTTTAGAAAATACGAGACTATTTAACGCCTCAACTTAGCTTTAAAACCATTATAACATTTTAATTGGAGAGCCCTTTCCCATTTTTGAGTTGTCCGTTAGCACTGAACTTTTATGTTTGTTTATTCCGAGATCAGCAGAACATCTTGCCTACGTGACCACCTTCCTTCCCTCCTTTCGGCATGGGAACTAGTTAAGGTTTGGAAATAGGAGGCTAGGTTCTATTGTTCATACTCCTGCTAGGTCCGGGTCTCGAGGCTGTCATGTATTAGGCACTTTGCTATGCTCTACAGTGGGTGTGTGCGTGCAAGAGCACTGTCGAAACTCTGACTGGCACAAATAAGGGGCCACGATCTAAATACGGACATCTAGGAGTACGGCGTGCGCCCACATCCTGGTTGGCTGAGCTACTGAAGGCTTTGGGTGGTCACTATTTTCACATATTTACATTGTACAGTGACTAGCGGGACATATAAAATGTGTATCCATGTCATATTGATCAGTGAGGGTAACTAGGTAACGGTGCAAATTGATGGACTTTCTGGGATATTTGGAAGCTCAACTTTTGAACAGAAATTTCTAGATCGCGAAAGTGGGAATGTCCCAAGGGAATCGAAGGTAGCTTTACGATACTCATTTGGCTCATTCGACGTCCCAGAAGTATTCGCATTCGTGGTCGAATAGCAAACTTCGAAGACAACCAAACTTCATTTTTATTACTCTTGCAAATCAAAGTGCATATTAGACAACATTTCGTTTAAAATGAAAATGCATGCTTAAGGGAAATCTATTTTTGCAAATGGAGTAAATAAAAGTGAACCATCTTACAGTTTATAGGCATTACGCATCATCAAATCAAAGTACGCATTGTTGTCAATTGATGCACTGACACCGGCATAGTAGTTTAGAAATTCCGATTTCGTAACCTGAAATCAAAAATGACATTTAATTTGTAAATAAAAAGGCACCTTAAATTTGCTACAAAAAAGCAGTATCCAATTTTATCACTAGTATGGATGACTTTTGTGAATTCACTAAATTTGCCGCTCATTTTGTCGAAGGAATGACAAGAAAAAATTGCCTCTAAATTAAAAATGTAGATTCCTCTGGACGCCCAATTCGATTTCGAAAGAGTAATAACATTTTAAAAACAAAAAACAACATTAATAATGCTTTTATTCACAGAGGAGAATTTAGAGAGATAAAAGGCGATACTCTGAACAACAGAGTATGTAAGCTACCGTGGCAACGGCTTCCGACAATGCAGTTGCCGTGGTTACATGCGGATAGTACTCCACAAAGTTACCTTGTATGCTCGAGTAACAAAATCAATATCAAAAGTGACGTCTTGCAAGGGATGATTTTAGTCAGAAGTGAACTTCGTCAATTTGACTGCAACAAACAATAAAATTTTTGAAGAACCCAAGTTTCCGAATCAAGAGGATGCTGCCCAATCATTTTAGTCAAGGGTTTTCCTTTTTTCTTGTACGTTTAGGCAGTATGTTGCGCAGACGTTGGCCCAGCAGTTCGTGATGTCCTTCTCAGCAATGCGAAAAAAAATACTTCCAGTTCCTTTTTAGTTCATTTAGGGATTCATCTGGCCCAATTTAGCATTAACGAATAGGATACTTATTTCTCTTTTGTTGACGACTTGTCCTTGTTCCAATATTTGCCTAGTTTTCCAAAATATATTTTAGCAAGTGGTTTGTTTTGTTTTATAAATTAGCAATTAGTAAGTGTTTATTTAAGCGAAGTGATAAAAATGGGTTCTTACTTTCCCATCAATTTCAGCTGGGGCTTCAAATTTCCTGAGGAATTCCTCAAACACTTGCTCTTCAGTCCATTCACCGTTTCTGTATTTTGGATGAAACTTGCAATTGTATACACCTCGTAAATCCTCCGCCTAGAGTAAGAAATCATTTACTGCAATAATTTTGCGGCAATATCGAAGAACATGCCTGATAACTAGTAAAAAACTATAGGAAGTAGTAAGTTCTGAATTACTTTAGGCCGATTTCTTGATACTCTCCTTCCAAAAATGGAATTTATTTGGGATTTCTTTGTCGTTATAGCTTGTCGTTTAATCAAGTAATTTAACACTTGAATGTACCTGCCCTCTGAGATGGAGCAAATCACATTATGAGCCGGTTATACATCTCCCGAATTCATCGAGTATAGCTTTTTCGAGGAGCAAACAAAAAACCTGGCATAGGAGATGAAATTTTGCAGTAAACTCCCAATCTTCCCTTGACGCAGTCCATTTATGAGAATGAAACAACCAATAAATGACGAGGGCAAAAAAATGCCCATTAACTTCCTAATAAGTACTAAATTGCCATTCTAGTAAAGCAAACTGTTCTTCTTATTGAAGACCCAGTTCATTTATTCATTGCAGCAATTTTGCAACATAATCCTGTTCATATTTAAAAAAGCAAAAGTAGCCCCAACATTCAAAGGCCTGGACCAGGCATTAATGCACCTTATTGATATTAGTTTTGATAAGCATAATTCATTTATGCTAAGCAAGTTACAGATAACTTACAGTGATATAACCATCTCTCGATCTATCCATCTTCATAAACGCCTGATTGATCAAATCTACCCTACATTTGGGCATAGGAGGCTATACAAAACCATAATGACCAAGCAACTTGCATATACACGTAGAGCTTCCAAAAATTCATCAAAGTCTATGTATCCACTCCCATCCTTGTCAAGTAACTCAAAAATCTCCTTAACTTCTTCTTTTGTCAAGTCCACACCGAAATCCGCGCACCCTTTCGTAAATTCACGCAAGTCAAGTAGTTTGTTTCCGTCATCGTCTATAATTCGAAACTGTCTGGAAAAGAAAATGTGCAATATTGCTTTGAAACAGAAAATTATACATCGCACTACTTTACTGTGCACATAGTAGACACATAAAATAGGAAAGCCCGCATTGCATTAATATGAAAGATAGCAAAGAAACCATGGCCTTAAGTGAAACAAAAAATTGTATCATAGTACGAAATACATGAAGCCCTCAAAAAAATGTGCACCAGCATGAATTCTTAGAGGAAAATCACCTGTGCTTACAACTAGAGAATGCAAATGTGTGAATGAAATACAAAACCCTGTGAAACTAAAGTATTTTATATCAAAGGGGTGAGATAGCAGATTCATAGATTTTTACTAAGAATTATGCTATTGCCCTAAAGCCAAATAATCAGTTAGAAATATTAACCTTCCAAGCCCTAAAATACCAGTTCCTCCTCTAGCAAGACATTGAAGACGCAGCTTTTCTAACGGACTTGTGGTTTCTTGTACTTTCTTCTTAGCCTTGAGTTTTAACTGGTAGTCTCCCCTCGAGGTAAGAGCCATGGAGCAAATTTAACACAACGCCTCCGATAACGTTGAAAGCTTAAAACATCTTCCTAGGTCATGAGCAAAAAAAATTATTTATTTAAACCTTGTCTTAAATTTAGCAATTTTGGTGATTTAGCCTTGCTGTGTGTAACAAAGCCCTGCTAAAAATTAGCAGCAGTCTTCATGCAGGATGCCGTGGACTTCCTTATAAGCAGTAGTAATTTAACAACAACCTACCTTACAACCGCATTATTTGCCGCGATGGTGATCAACCTTGAATGCTTACGAATTAAGTAGAAGAACATGATACAAGGGAAAATAAGCCAAGATATTGTTCAGCCGTCAACTCGAAGTGGAATGAAAGTCTCTCAAGCAACGCTTGCTGCCAGAAGACCGCCGACGCAATAACTACATCTAGAGAGACCTCCCCCCTAATTATAAAAAAGGCGTAACTCAACCAACGAGATGCACCCGAACCCAACAGTCAAGCAGTTGTATGCAAAGCTCGAAGGGAGAGCCAATTTTTTTCCCCAAGTTTTCAGATACAGTTGGGGTGAGCGCATCCGGAATAGGGAAAAATTAACATGAAAGACAACGGGAACTGTGCCGCACCAAACAAGAGGAACCCGACGAATCCATGCCAGTTTTTCGACCGGTTTTGAATCCTATTTACAGTCTAATTCGGTGGAATGTGGGTGAGCACGTCAGCCTAAAAGAAAAGTAAAAACGCATATACATAAACAAACTGCCAATCGAAATATGGTTTAATGCAATATCTTCAACCCGAATTACTAATGTTGCTAAATGTAGTTGGTGTCAGCGGTTCCTTAGAATTACAAAAGACTAACTTTTAAACACAATAGTCGGAGTAGCTCTCCATGACACACCTCCTTTTGCAAGGGGGGAGCATCGAAGGTGAGGGATAAAGAAGAGGCAGACGGATCATCGGTTCCTAGTTCACCACTTCCACTGCCATCCTCAATGTCATCGCAACGGAAGTACTTGGCGGCTGAGACACAGAAGAACTTCTCCATGAAGACATCAGAGTCGAGAACAGCGATATGCGCGGCGCGACCGATGAAGTGGTTGGCGGAGCTCTGTACCTCGTAGTGCACATCGTAGCGCACCACTGTGGTACGGCCGCTTTTGATCATCCGCTGAAGAATGTTTGCCACCATCTCCATATATACTATGCCTACGAACAGTAAAAAGGATTTAGGAGTTACCCAGTGACGGAAAATGAAATTTGCAGCTTCTCAGAGGAGAACCGTTAAAAATTAAATTGATACAGGTATCTTATCTATCAACAAACTACAGACGGGGACGAAGACAACGAACCAATTTCGGAGGGATCCTGCAGGGCTGCCCGGCAGAGCTCAATGCGACTAGAGTGATGCGGAACATAGTGGTCCTGGGGGCTGGCGACAAGGAGGACATAGCGGAATCGATCGAATCCCTCTCCCGCGCTGAGCGCGTACATAAAGGTCTCCCGGGGGTCGGGGTTGTCGCGCAGACGTAATTGAAGGAGACTTCGAGACTTTTTCAGCTTCTGTAGAGCCCACATACCCATGGAGACGAGGCCTGAGGTGCTATAGAGTGTGCCCAAGTGGGGACCGCAGAAGGAGAGGAAGGTATGCAACATGGGATAGAGGTGTGCCATTTGTGGACTTGACAGCGCTGCGCGGACTAGCACACAGCCCAGGCTGTGCCCAATAAAGCTGGTCAGTGCAGAAAGACAAGAGACGTAATTAGCAGATGATCGGAAGCTATTCCGAATATTGACTCATTCACAAATTGGATTGAACAAGAGAATAAGCATGAACAATGGCGCAAAACTAAACTTTGTTTTTCACTCAGTAGATGGATGCGATGAAGCCGGTCAACATAGAAGCAGAGCTAAATGTCGAGCAAGAAAAATTAACAAGAGATAGGCCGGTCAGCCAGACAGACAAAGGCAGTTGGCCAAGGTAGACAAACAACCGTGTGATCAAAAAGCATCAGTGACGAAGAGGCCCATAAATGTGAAGGGGAAGAGGGCATAAATTATCGTAGGCAAAAAAGACTTCCCACACCCTCGATGAACATATGCAATGAAGCTGGTCAAAACATAGAGGTAAGGATTAATTATACGCTGATCAGAAGACAGGGAGAGCCTAGACACGTCTATCCATTACTGATGTGTCAATAATGACATGCTGGGTGAAATGAGTTTAAGTGGGGTTTAAAAGCTGGATTCCCACTCATAAATCGAGCTTTTATGAAGTGAAGCCTCAAAATCAGGTAAAAGTAGTACAGATCACAAATAAAGAGCATTGTATCGGCTAAGAGGATGCATTAAAATCTATGCATGTGCACAACGGTATACATTTTCAAAATTCCTACAACTTGTAAGCCATGGTAGTGAGTTATATTGAAAATCTCACGACTTTTATCCGTCTTCTGAGAATTTGATAATGACTACTTCCGCATAGTTAACTAGTTGCCCCTACGGTTTGGTATAGGAGTTACCACCTTGGGGTGGAGATAGCTACGAAAAATTGTGCTTAAATGATGGCAAACAGGAAGCTACACCACACTGTTACACGCAGAGTACTGTGGGTGCCTGGAGTACAAATTCATTTCTGTCGGCGTGTGTGCATAGTGGGGAGGGGGGGGGGGGGGGTGAAGTTCTCCCTTGTACAATTGGCGTCTATAAACGGATTATAGAGTTCGAAATTAATTATAATAATGAAACGAATACAGAGCGCTCCAAAAGTCCAGTTGATTTTAATGATAACTACAGAGAATGAATAAAAAATCCTAGTGATGAGTAACGGAAACAAAAGAGAATTAAAGGTGGACCGACCTTAAGTTGAGAGAATTTGGATGGATTCCAGGTAGCTGTCCACGCAACAGCTAACAGAGAGGCACGATTGCAAGAGATAAAGTAGGTAGATCAAAAATGAACCAAACGACAAGAAAATTAGGCATGCTAAAATATGTATAATAACTGAATATTTTGAGACAATCGAACGCCAGCCAGTAAAGAGGAGGAAACAATATTTGTTCCACTTCCATGGGCATGCAAAAGGTCCAAAGAAAATTGTCATTCCCATAAAAATCTTCAAATGAGCCAAACAAGTATACCATTTGCCAGTAAATGTCATACCCACCAGTATTTTGCTGAGAGTGAATCAGACAAAACGGATTCCAATAAGTTAGGCACTCAATAAGTCTTCAATTCAAGTGAACTACTAGTCGTTAAACATACGGTGCCCGAGTTTATTTTCAAACACCAGCAGGAAAGTAAGGTAAGACGTAATTATCACTTCATTGAACAAATAAAACTTCCAAAAAAAGATCAAAAGATCATCCATCCATCTACTTCTTCATATATGCAGTCCTGATACACTTATAAACTCACTTGTCTAGCCACACAACGAGTGCTATAAAAATTGATAAAAGGGGCCAGAACCCATTAAACTTACTCTGATCGTTCCAACAAAGATCCATTTACTCCTCCACCCATCCACCAAAGGCAAGACCATTGATGTAGGATCAATCCATGCTCCAGGCATTTATCCAACCACACATAAATTTTGAACCTATTCCTCCATCCTGGATCTGACTATCCAAACCCGAATTAATGCTCCCATCTACCTATCTACGCACTGAACTCCAACCCATCCACTTAT
>NW_020170407.1:567867-582455 GCF_000524195.1 Echinococcus granulosus | reverse complement strand
CAGAAGTCCTGAGCTGATATTAATGCGAGTAAAGTGAAAGTAACAATAGTGAAATGCCGCAGCCTTGTTTTGACTTTTGATAGTTGGATGGGTGAATGAGTAAATTGGTTAATCGCAGATAGTCAGAGGGATGAGTGTAGGAGGAGATGGTTGGTTTACGGATGAATTAATGAAATAGCTGCATGGATTGAAAATAGTCGAACGATGGATATTAGGTGTTTATTTGGTCGCAAAATAGATTCACAAACGCACGGATTGATGTATGTTTACCCCTTCAACGATGTCCTGTGAAACTAGTTTAACTTCGGCCGTACAAATCAGCGAAAAACAAAATCGCGCAAAAAGCCCCCAGATGCAAAGGTTGTGCCAAAAATCAAATCTAAGACATACCTGATGTGAGTGGGTTTTTCCGGCATTGAATGAATGTGCTCGAGGATCTCTTGGACTAGGTTGTCACGGAGCTGCTCCAACGATCCAAAAGTGTCTTCATGATTGCTGTCGGACATAAGAAACTCCAGTGGATGATCAGGTAGAGCCAGTTGTAGATACATTGTCAGCAATCGCAGGTCCAGACAGTTACCTATACGGAAAAGAAGTAGAGACCCGGAACCGTCACTGTAATTGTGACTGATTTCTATTTACTGGGATAAAGCCGTGATGGTCCGTGCAGAAGAGTAAACTCAAGGAGCGTAAAGGAAGATGACCAAAACAAGACCTTTACGTAATTGTACATAACAACGATGTCACTTGTTTTGGACTCCAAGAAGAATGTGACGTTTAAGTTACGCTAGAATTTTCTCGTTCACAAAAGAAAAGAAGTTTCTAGGAGTAGAAATTGCATTAATTTTAAGATGCAGTCTCTCGTGATACTTATCCTGGTCTGCTTCGAAATGCGTTCCTTTGACTTTGTGAATCATTTAACTCTTTACTCCTATATAATGGTCAAAATTGGAAAGCTGTCTCGCTTTTGTTTAACTTTTACTCCATTGGTGAGGGTGGAATTTACTTATAAATACGCATTGTTGCATGCGCTCACAATTACCACTAACAGTAACGCGGTTACCTGTCAACCTATCCTAATGAAGGGTGTCCAAGCAGAACTGAAGTGTATGGAGCGCGATGGGATGCACTTAGACTTACAGTTGCGTGAACTATCACCCCGACATTAACCTCTTTCATGAAGCCTCGGTTTGAGTTAGGCACCAGTACCAAACTACTGAGTATATGCGTAGTTATGAAACTTGAAAAGTTGACAAAAATCTACCTCAGTAACAAATTCAACCACGCATGATTTCATAATTTTATTTCAGGCCTAGCTCTATTCTTGTACATTTCTGCGTACACACCCATATTAAACAGGAGAAGTAATTAGTCAACTCAATCTTACAAAGCTTCCCATTCCCAATCTTGTTAATTCGCGCGCCTCATTTCCTGAAGTACTTTTGTATTTGAGAGGGAATAAAAGGGAGAATAGGGAAATAGGAACGCTACTTCGTACAGAAAAACCACTAGTGGCTTATTTTCTTTCAGTCTATCAGGAACTGAATTATGCCATTTTTTCCTGACACAGTTAGGACCAACCGAACTTTTTTCCTATTGGAAGAGTAAGGCTTCCATGCATAGCCAATTAAGGTTGGTAATAATTTCTTGTAACACATTTATCTAGACTCGCAATATTTGCTATTCTTTTACTACAAATATGCGTTATCATTTTACTAAAAGAAGCAGGTGCAAAATTGCATGCGATTGCTAATGTTCGTGCTATGAGGCATAAAATGCTATCATAGAACGTCGGCTAAACTTGTTGAATGTGATTCAAACTAGTCTGCTTTACAAGCGCTATCCAACTTGGTCCCGCAATTGCTTAAGCTCTCCATAAAGTGCATTGCATGGCACTTTGTGAAGGTGAGATTGGTAGAACGCACCATCTTAAAGTAGCTTAAAGTGTAATTCGGACAATGTTTTGTTCACATAAATATGTGTCGCATTCGGGACGATCCTGTGTTATCAGTAAAAATGAAGACTTGATGAGTTAACATAAGTAATTTTGTGAAGACCAACTTTTAGTAGTGCTTTCTCTGTGCCCGCATCGGTTAGGTAGTAAACGTCACAGAAGTTAGGCAAATGAACCCACATCCATTATCGAAAGGTAGTAAATTTTAAAGACGAACAAGTGCATATTCTCCACTACCTTCATGTAAAGTGTTAAAGGCTAGCTAATTTATGCTAAGAATTGACTTGCGTTCCAGTGTTGTGCACGCTTTACATGTGTATGTGTGTGCGATTCGAGACGTAATTGTTCACCAAGAATTTCTTGCCCAAGTTCAAAGAACTATGGGGAAAATCTATCCACTCGATCCAACACAATGCATAGATGTAACAAAATCTTCTACTTCACCCTAGGACAGGAGAGTAGAAGGAAGGTGGTATTTCTCCAGGTGATGGCAATCACCTTGTCTTGGCACTAGCGTCAGACAAGCGCGTGTGAAAGTAGTAAGGGACTGAGACAAAACTAAGGTACAACTGGAGTTTTTTGGGGCCTAACCATTCGTTTCTAGGGCTACTTTATGAAAGATGGATTCAAGGTAGGCTTGAATCTGGTTTGGAGAAGACTGATGATTATTTAAGCGAAAAAAATATTGCAGGAGAGCTTTGCGGTTTTTGTGAACTGCTAAGTACGTGTGATCGTGAGCACTATCGAGATGTCAGCCAATAAAACCGACATACGGAGATTTGGGAGTACAAAAAGTAGCTACGTGCTTAGCAGCTAGACTACCAAAGGTCTTGGAAGGTTGGCAGTGTCGGGTTTTTATATCACCGCCAGTGGTTTTGACCTTAGAGCGATTATAGGTACGCATAGAGTATCTCAACGGCATCTTGGCCAGTAGAGCCTAACAAGAGTGCAAATCGAGAGGTGGTCTAGAATTTTCAACTTCCGAGCAAAAAACGTAGAAACTATTTCTGGAATTTTCGATATCATCAGTGCAGTTACTTTACTAAAATAAGATCACAAACTTATTTTTATCGTACGGATCGACTTTGAAATACCGTCTCCTTTAGCAACTTAACACAAAAAGGAATGTAACTGTTAAGTTTATGCTTTGACTTTAAGTAAAGAAAGCAAATTCAAAAACAAAATACAAGCCTGATGTTCATCCATTTATAAGGGAATATTCTCTTTTACGTTTTGAAGTCTGTTATTTTAGAAGGATGTGTTGGAGAAGAGTACAAAGCTATGCATTCAATTTTGTTGAGTACAATCCAATTTAAAAAGATTACCCATTTTTTCTTACGCTGAAAGCGCAACTATGAATCATTTTTCATACCGGAAAAGGAAGAACCTTTTCTGCAAGTGTTCTGGTTAACCTGCTCCAATTTCTCTTTTCGCAAATTTTAACTATGCAATGCTTTTCGTGTCTCCGAGCGCGTAATTTAACATAAACGCTGTTCAGCTCAGTCTTACATGCTTAATAGCCGCAAGTCCAGTCCAATCTGGTTCACTTCACACCTGTCCTGTTCAGACATTCTCCACCAAAATGAGATGACGGGCATGAGCACTGCTGTTAGTGGTAGTTGTGGCGCACGTAAGCGATAGTGTCCGTTGACGAATGAAGTCGCCCAACGAAAATGTCGTAAAATTTGAACTTTATCAACAAAATGGTCGTGAAATTAAAAGTGGACGCCGCCTCCGACATCACTACTACAAGCATGAGAACATGGGAGACTACTAGGCAACTGCCGAGAAAACCAACTATTAACTTATCATTTCCACCTTTAGAATTAAAGATACAACTGATCGGTGGGATTTATTGCCCAGTTTCATTCAATAATTGCCGCTTTAACGGAATATTCTTTTGACCAATCAGCCCAGGTCATTTTCGATAACTTGACCCGTGGGGTTCTGACATTTCATCACCCTCTATAAAGGTAGGTCTTGTTAGGTTGATCTTAATACGAGAATAACCTTTATTTTGGGGTCGTGCTGAGTCAGCAAAAATTGTGAACTAGCTATTAACTTAATCCTATCGGCCAACGCCACTTTGTATTTCTTGTGAATAATACATTAAGTAGACCTCTGATATCCTGCATTGCTGGCAAAAAAGTCCTAGAAACGCATACAGAGCTGTATTGATACGTCGACATTCTCTTGATAAGTCCTGTTCCCTGTCATGTTTGCCGTTTGTAAATTTCAAATACTTTGCGGAGTCCATGGCAGACATAATTACCCCAGGGTATATGAAAGCCTTGATCTTCTGTCCTATCATGGACGTGCTCCGTTAGTCTAGGGAGTTGAGTCTGACCTGAGCCCAGTGATGTTTATATCATCCTTATGAGCTGACGGCCCTTCGGCATCGCGAAGCATGGTATCCATAATCTACTGGGCTATGCCGAATGGGGGTCCCGAGTACTAAAATGTCCGTAATTTGTGTTGCTCATTGATAAATCCCGTGACTTTTCGTCACTAAATCTGAAGATAGGCATCCAACAAGTCCAACCCGAATAGTTCACGGATTCCAAACCACTTGTTTCTTGAAACCTTTTCGTGTTTTGGTCTATGACATATTGCACAGCGTAGGAAGCTGAATGTTTCCGCTGGTACAGTAGCTTCGCATCTAACCCCAGCGTCAAGACTACTTTGTCATTCCGGCACAAGCCGAGTTCCTCATTGGAATCATGGAGTACTTCTGGCTAGTCCAGTCAACAGTGCAACCAGTAAGGCTTTTCCTAATGAACCGATTAAACACTAAAATGAAGTACAGATAGGCGGATGGATGCACTCGAATGAACAAATAAATGCATTGGTCAGGAGGAAAAAAAGACTACGGATGAATATGCAGACGGAATCGAGAGACAAGTCGAGCATAGATTAGGAAGTAGACTAACCCAGAAAAGGGTAAATAAGTGAATGGATAGAAGAAAACGAGGTAGGATAAATCACGTGGAGACCAATGGAAAAGCAAATGACTGCAAAAAGAAGGACTGAACCACAGACATATGGATTAATAGATAAGAGAGTAAACGAATGGATCGAATAACAGATCGCGAGTGATTCAATGGATAAAACTGGAATAGATCAATTAATTCGGGAAGGATGCATGAATAGATCCAAGAGAAATTTAATAAACATTGAAAAATGCCTGGAAGGATTTTGAAAGAGTGGCCGAAGAAGTCGATGGACAAGTCAATGAGTGGATTATTTGGTAGATGTGATTGGACGAGAGGATTAATGAATAATGGAATAAACAATTCCATGAATTTGGAAAAGACTGAATACATTCATGCAACAGTAACGACCTACTTGTTTATAAATGACTAACAGGGAATCCCTTGCTTAAAAACCTACCTTCAAGTCCATGCACACAGATGACAAGGTGCACACTGGAGGATCGCACTGTAGGATTGGAGAAGTAGGGAAAGGGAACTGGCAGTTGGGAAAAATCCGAGTAGATATGACCCTTAAAAGTAGGTGGCAAGAGAACGTGTTGTTTCAAATGCTCCTTCAGCACCACAAAGGTCATTGTGCCAGGTGCAAAGGCATTCACCAGACGGTCTCCTCCCACGAACAATGTTGATGACGCCACAACGTTTGTGAGACAGTCGGTGGAATTGGCGGAGGTTACGGGTCGGGTCTGCTCCGTAGACTGCCGTTTTGATAGTTTCTTTTCCTCTTCTCCGTTCATCATGATGAAAGTTTGAGAGAGGGAACGGCGCTAACGAGACAGACAAAAAGGAACATCAATTTGTAATTATGAATTTTGCCAGAATTAATGGAAGCTACACTCAATTTCGTTATAATAAAGAAGAATGAGAGGATCCACGGTGTGAATTCTGTCATTTTTTTGAAATCAGTTACCTCAACTTTAATACCCTGATCTAAAAAAAGCAGAATGCCCTCTTGTAGCAATTAGGGGTTAGCAACGTTCCACGCCAAATAGCTATCTACTAGTTAGAAGTGAATGATTATTTTTTCGATACCCTTCACCTGAAATGGCGAAAGAGCAGAATGCCAAGCAGTGACACGACCAAGTGCCCAAACCCTTTGTGGTCCAACAGGGCGAATTGAATCACTTTTGAGTAGCTTCAAAATTAAGAAGGACCGAGATGTAAGAGAGAGGTGGTAAAACCCTTTTACGTAGCATTACTCAAATGTTAGTGTTGAGGTTAGACGAGACCTTACACGACTCACATCCTCAATCTCGACCTCTTCCCCATTCTCCTGTAAGAGACGGATCAGAGCGAGGCCGTCTTCTGGGTGGATTAACACCCATTGAACCAGTTCTTGCTGATGGATAAATGGAGGGCATTGGGGTTATAAGCGCTAGTGTCGATATCACAGTATCAGCAGAACCTAGGGTTTAGCTTCGCCAGAAGGAATATCTACAGTCACAAACTTCAATTACAGGGTTTCGATGCAACTTCCGATAAAAAATCGACTAGAAAGGAGGGTCCGAGTAAGGGAGGTCTTGTATGGCATTTAAATTAGTCTACGCAGAATAATGAAGAGCTGATGGATAAGATGTCCAAAGCATAACGAAACGCCTGGTTTAAATGTCACATGAGATGAATTCTCGGAGTAGATTGTACCTTTCACTTGTTTATAAACTGGAACTTTCTATGAATAGAGAGAAGGGTCATGTGGAGGTAACTAATCATTTCAACGGCACGGAGGTGACTACTAAAATGCCATGTTTCAATCTCCCCATTGGCAAAGAAGAGATTTCAAAGCATATTAAGCCAAAGAATGGACGAAAAGTGCAATTCTGAGTCAGATTTGGAGTCACAAACTTCAAATATGTCACGTCAATTTGCAAGTGAATAGACATTTGGGTAATATAACAAAGATGGAAATGGAGGTACCTAGCGATAGGCTATTTGTTTTTGGGCACAAAAAGCCTTATAAAAGTGCGATCTACAATCTTATATTTTGTTGGAGAAGGATTACATGAAATAGCGTATTTTAGGAATCCACCTGCAGCTATTTACTTAACTTTATAATGAAAACCACTGAAAATTCAATCATTTAGGACGCTTTTTCATCGCTCAGTATGAGATGTATTGCGGCGTAACCTTCCATTTCCAATTAATTTTTGCCCGGAACAGTAAATGCACGACCATCTACTATATGGCGTAAGGGCCGACATGATAAACATTTGGCTGCGATTTTTAACTACTACAGAGGCATTATACTCACCTTACTGAATGTGAAATAAACCAGGATCCAGGTGCCAAAAATGATGTACCAATATTTCACAATTGAAGTTTATTTTATTTACTCTAGTAAATTTCCCCTCCATCTCTCTGTAGGTGTGGAAGTCAGAGTACTAAATGCCAATAATCTCCAATTTTCGACCCATTTTGATTACATCTTCTTTAAATCTGTTAGAAGATATTCAAACTAAATCAAATAAATTAATATCCCATCAGTGTATTTCATGAAGACCACAAATATGCATAATCAAATAAATAGTGAGCAGTCGTTAAATTGGCGGACGATCACGACTAGGAAACGGCAACCACCTTCCTCATCAGATAGGTAACCTCAACGCTGTAGTGCAATGACTGCGGACACTGAATTTGCATATTTATTTACGGCAAGATCCAAAAGAATAACTATTTTAGTACTTAGTCGTGTCACCTGTTAATGACGGGAGATTTCACTCAGCGTACCGAGAGAGAAAGGAAGGATGAAATGGAAGGGTATTAGGCAGCTGCGAAACAAATCGGCTAAGTCCCGTTTGTTTACGTCTAGAGACGAGGCGTTTCATTAAAGTTGAGTTAGTAGAAAAGTGTTTTTTGAAAAAAAGTGCGAATAATATAATGCAATGATCGTTTCAAAGAATAAAACACTCACAGACTTTTCGATCCCTTAACCTAATTTGCTCATTTTTGTTATTTTTGTCAATGCGATGAGTCCAATGTAAAAACACCTCAGATACCTAAAACTACGCAAAAGCCGTCCATATAGACCACATCCACCTTGGTAAACCAGTCTTGGAACCCAGAACTACCGTTATTCGTGCTACTTAATCCAAACTAATCCTAAGAAGGCAGGAAATGGTCTCACTTCCATGCAGATGCTCTAGGATCATGGAAGCTGGAGTAGAAAGAACATTCATGGTAGACAGAAACATCTGAATTTCCTCGTATGAAAAAGAATGCCACCGTCGCTGTATTACATCCGTAATATACCGTTGAGGGCCAGCTCGGCCTGGACACTCACTCAAGATGGGGGACCACAGTATCAGCGAGCTCACGCAACAGCGTATAGCAGCTAATGCATCCGCCGATACTACCCACGTTTACAGTTCACTTCAAGGACAGTACGGTACGGTGATGACACGCTCAACCGCTCAGCAAGGCGAAATTTGAACAGTACAACGACGCACACTCCAAAGACCACCCAGAATACGTTTATCAGTGATGATTCCGTTCCCAGTTCACAGCAAAACGGTCATTTAGTGCAGTAAACATTCCTTCAATGCGTGGAACGCTTGTCTGATCCTGCACGCCTCAACGATGTGTGACCAACTGTCGTGCGAAGAAATTGCACCAGACAAATCTTTCCCCTATACCAACGGTGAAATTTTTGGGAAAGTTAGCAGATACGCTAGTTCAGGGACGCTAACAGATCAGTACTGAAGTCCTCCAAGTACAGATTAAACACGAGAATAAGTCTACGAATTTAACAGTCGGAGCCCCTGAATTCCTGGAAAATAAACGCATCTTGGAATTTCTTAGTTCCCTGTATAAATTCTAAAGTTACGACTTGAACTGATTACCCTTCGTAAGTTATTGTTTCAAAAATAAGCCTTTTTCATCCACTCATTCTCGATGTTTTTAAATCAATGCAAAAAAAAACACCACAGAAGCAGTTTTGTGTGCAAAAAATACTGCCATTTCCCTTACCGTGATCTTATTCTGCACTAACGCAATTCCTTTATCTGGATTTCGCATAACCCAATGAGCCACAGCAGTCGGACCATCGGTGGTGTCAGCAATATTCATTTCTTCATTCCTCCTTCCCCATTCACCTTCCGGCTGCAGAGGCGACGATGTTGTTGCCACGGCAACCGAAAATTCCCCTACCGTCTCGTGTGAGTCATGATGACGTGGTGATGCCTTGTCCGCTTCTGGGCCAATCTCATGATCACGGAGATCCTCAGAAAGTGAGGGCAGTGTAAGGGGGTTTGAGGCCTCACGACGTGACCTGTTGAAGTCCGTGATGCATGAAGTGGCGGTAGTGCACAGCTCTGGAGATGCGCTATGTGGCTTTCGATGGCTTCGGGTTAAGGGGTTTGTCTTGTCGCAATGACAGGAATGGATGAAGAGGTCGGAGAGTGAGCTGAAGTTCACCAAACTGTTACCGAAAGGAGGAGAAAATAATAGGAAATTTGATTACCATAGAAAGATGCGTTTGACGCCCTTTGGTGTTGTAATAATTTTCGTCTGGATGCATAGATAGATAGGGAGGTGGAGAGAAGAGCAGATGCACGGAACGATGGATGGACGCATGGACGGATAAATGCTTTAACAATGGATAGATTAATGAATCGGGATTGAATTGTACGATGCGGTATAAGTTGTCTGACCCCAGAAAGAACGATTAGATGGTGAAAAAAGCAGTGGATTCACAGGACCTGTACAAAAACCCCAACATATTGTCTCATAATAGTGGTGTCCGAAATAAGCCCCTTGTGGAGCATATTTCACACCAAAGTGGTCCTTTTGATGGAGTCTACATGACCAAGGGAACACCAGACGAATCACACCCAATCTCATGAGAAAATTCGGCAAGGTTAATCACCTCACCATAATACAAAGGTTATCCTCTCGTCTTCGTTTGTGAATAACCCTCTTCAGTGTTCCGGCAGCGGCCTTCAAGTTAAGATAGCAATCACAAAATATTTCGATATCTGGTTATCTTTTGTGGAAAATTGTACGGTATCTCAACAAAGACTGTAAAAACATTACAATGAGACATGCATGTTGATATTCAAGCCATACGCAATTTTACAACTAAGCAATTTTCATGCATTCTGAAACATAACAGAGCAATGAAGAGCGGATCGCTACTGCGTACTCCACATGCCAGTGGCTATAGGTCTCATAATGGTTATTGCTAGGAAATTACTGTTGCTTCAATGTGGTAGTACCCTCAAGTTCCTCCAAAAAGAAAGTTTGGTGGAGGAAGTATAGTACCAAATCTAGCAGTGCCACAGATCAATTACATAACTTCGACGAACGGGTCGTTTTGGATGCAATACACATGATGAATAGGGATGGTAGTTTCGTTACCTTAATCGTCAAACATAGTCTCCGATTGTCATTTACGCTTGAAATCAGGAAAAAAAAACAAGTCATTCTCGAGAGGTGTATGCTGTTAAAAATGCCCATTTTTTCTCAGAAAACCCTTAACATCACCAATGAAAAACACCGGGGACAAAATCATATCGTGACACTTTATGTGGTGAAATTTTAGATCCGATTCGACAGCCTACACTCAGACAAAGGAGATGATCAACAAGTTTCATACCAAGAATGCGGTTCAAGAGAGATATGGAATATTTCAGTAAGACTATTCCTTTTCGTGACGAGAAGAAATTGCCGATAGTTTTATGAACATGTTGTCAAGCTACTCCCCCAATTTGAATCACTTAAACTACTATGGTTGGAGCTCCATTGTTGGGGTCGCCGACACGCATGTTTGCAAAGATGAAAAATTTACAGTCGCCTTAGCAGTCAGGGCTCATAATATTTATCGTGATCATTTCCTCTACTGTATGATGCATAGACCGGTCAGAACAATCCCAAGATGCCAAGGCGGGTCATGAGATGCAAACACCTATTGCTCGAATTATACAACTTTATGCGCATTTGGTGCGTTTTTGCCTGTGTGCGAGAAGAGTGACTGTTACCAAGCCACAATACGCAAAACGTTAAGACGCTAATATAATAAAGATCGACACTATAGTATTATGACTTCAAAAAAGTGAGTTAACAGCACTTTACCGATCAGTTTAAGTACCACCAGATCGTGATCAGGATCGAAGTCTAAAAAAGCTGCTCTACCAGCATGGTATTATTTAGAAATAAAATCACAATATAGAGATAGGATTCACCTAATATAGGTGCTGGTGCATTTGGATAATAAATTTGTCTCTGATATCCATCCTGTAATGCTGTAAGTTTTTCATTTTCTACCACTAGATTCCGCTTTATTCTCTTGTCGAAACAGATTCATGAAACAGAATGTAAGTCAAAACCCCGCTTTATTTTGCAATAAGAGGCACCGCGTAGCAGATAAATCTAGGTAGCGACAATTGGATTTTGAAAATTGTTTTGCAAGTGCTCTACATGTCAAGTAGGAGAGACTTGCACCGGGATCGAAACAATGGACAATGGTTAGCTCCAATGGATGAAGATTAACCATGCCTTAATAGCATTCATCAGACGTTATCAAAAGAAGTCAACTGATTATAGCAAGTGGGTGATGACTGAAATCACTTTAGGCGAAACGGGTAGGGAGTTTAACCAACGACGATGCAGCTGGCCGAAGTCGAATTTGAACAAGAGGATTAGGCGCAGAGAGAATAGAAAGGTACTTGGCTTTTTTTCGGCCTCCCACCCACTGGCCACAGTGACTCTAAGGTAACAACATTTAAACTTCTGGTTTTTAGTACCACTTTTCCGTTTTAAGTAGAAAACACAAGGCTCGGTTGCTCAATAAAACATTGGGTTTGTGACATCAAATCAAGCTATCAGTACCAGGTCGAAAATTTTTGAAATCAATAACTAGAAATCAGAAACGTGAGAGTTGCGTGTAGGAGACCTCAAATACTCCAGCACGGCTAATTCGGTTCACGAACCTCAAAAATGGACGACCGGAAATCTTCGTGACCAATGCTAACTGCCTCCAACATCTTCCAATCTGACCCTCTTGAATGACAAATCCTGGATCACCGTTAAAGGGATTTCAAAGCCGTTTCCAAAATCCCACAGACATCGCTACCCGATGCCTAAATGTTACGGACGAGGTGAATAAAAACCAAAGCATAAAGGTATCTTCTCGTTTCGGAAATCGAGTCAGGGTAGTTAGTTAGTGTTTATATTAAATAACTTTTGGAGCTTTACCGTATACACGGGAAGCTAATTCCATTTCCAAAAACCATTTAGCATAGTTTACCACTTCCCAACTAATAACTGTTAGGAATTTGACTAAAATCAAAGTTAATGGTTTGATTAGTAGTAACACCGCTTCTTGTTCTTTAGAGATAAATAAGACACGGGTTGGATGGATACGGGAAGGTCTAATGAATTGATTTAATTGAAAATGGAAAAGTTGCGTTAACGGATGGAGATGTTGACGAACGGATTATTAGATGACAGAATGGATGGATGGTTGATAATTGTGTCTTGAAATTCTCATTCTACCAATGGCTTCTCTTATTCATCAAAATACCACTTCCTGGCCTCCGCAAAATCCCTTCCATGCTGCAACGGGTACAAACATGGCATTTGCGAAAACACAACAAACGTACTCTTCCGTGTAGATATGCGTCGATAAGGCCAGGTTTTTTCTACAAGGTAATAAAAACAAAATATGACAATACATATATGCTCCAATAATCTATAAAGGCAGAAAATAAATCTGTAGCTGTACTCTAACTACCGCAAACACAGCCACCAACAACGAATACTAGTTTCGTGGGTCACGTGATTTGCGAACACGCCGACGGAAGAAACCACCACTTTTAATCATTATTAGCCTCCTTCCTTTTTCTCAACAATGCACTACATGCACATTAAAGCTATTCAAGTAAGAGGCATTGTCGTATCCCACTTTACAAGCCCGACCTAGTTCTGAGTGAGTTCCATCCCTGGCGAAGGATATGGTGATTTGCACTGACGCCTCAAAGAAAGTTCACATTAAAAGGGATTGACTGATTAGTAAATGTCGGAATCTGTGGGGATCACGCAATTGTGAAGTACGAAATCAGGCAAACAAAAATAAGGACGCCACATGTATGCGAAAACCAATGGAGAATTCCTTCTCCAAAATGTTAGAGATCCATCAGTACAAATAGAAATTTTTAAGCAAAAGGTTAGAATATCCACCTAGAATTAGGCCTACGAGTGAAGATAGCCTTGTGTCGACGCTGTTGCTTGAGACGCCGCATAGTAGGTCTGCTACTAACACAACCGCCACAAAATTGTACTCCGGCATAATCCGACAGTGAAGAGCTTTCCAATACAAAAGGAGTACCATTAGCGGGATCGAGAGAGGAAAGAGAGGGAAGTGAGACGGAGGTCACCAGAGTAGAGGCGGTATTAATGGTTGTTGTGATGGTGGTAAGATCGGGTAGACCGCAACGTGAACAGCGTTCAACCACCACTGCATCTGTTGCTGCTGCCACTGCCTTCCATGAAGCGGGACTCGAACTCAGACCCGTGGGGCCAAGGTTTGGTGTAGAGATGGCATGTTCAATGTGACGGGAGCTGCATGGTTGCGATTTCTGCAATTGTAGTTGGCGCTTACGTCGGAGAATCGGGATCTTGGAGTTCTCAGCGCTTGGAAGTGAAAGCAAAGAGATGCTCTTCCGACTAAAAAGTAAAAATGGAGAAAGAATTCATCGTTTTGGAGAAGGTAAACCTGCGTGAGACTTCCTCATATGGCGCTTATCCCAACTAGCGTTTTAATAGACATTATTCTATGATCCATTCACTTATCTATCCCCAAATAATCTCCCCTTGCTCTCCCCATCCATCTATAATCCATGTCTTCATTCCTCAACTTGGACACATCAAACTATCCACCATTCAATAGATCACCCAGTTATCGCTTGCTCCTATAAATGCACATTTGCTCAAACAATCGACCATTTGAACATCTACCCACTCAGCCCCGATCCATCCACTTACCCATCAGATTTAGGCCCTGATTTTTCCGTTGATCAGTCATTCATACATCCGTTAAAGCGTCCTTTTATCTTCCCACCTCGGACTCACTCATCTGTCCATCTACTCATCCACTATTCATCGGTGAACTTATTCAAGTAAGCTAGCTCTTATTGGGCTCATCCACTCACCCATGTGTCACTTCACTCATTAACTTATCCTTTATCCACCCTTTGACCCGTTTACTCAGGCATCCTCGATTTATGGACACCTTCACTATGCCTAACCCCATTCAGCTATACATGCAAAATGATTTCTGAGTAAATGCTTTACAATTTCACTTAAATTTTCTCAACAGTAGATCATTCACGGCCACAGAAGATAGTCACAAGCAATTTTCATTCCGGTGGTTGTATCCTGGATGTTTTGACATAGGAGTTGGTGGATATAGACCTAAACAGAACGTATCCGGCTGGACGTCAAAAAATACTAAATGACCAAAAATGTTTGTGTAATTGTCGATATGTTATTCCATATATCCCTTTCAACATTCGTACCATCAAATTTCGGTCGACATGAATGTGTGAGTCGAAACCAACTACCTTACAAATGGAATTTAACTCGATTTCCAGGTTGAAGTAGCTAGCTTCTCCAAATACTTCTTTTATAGTGATGAAAGAAGGTGCGGTAGA
>NW_020170407.1:561478-567767 GCF_000524195.1 Echinococcus granulosus | reverse complement strand
AATAGGTGGGTAGATGAATGGGTGCATGAATGCATGCACACAGGGGTTCAATATTGGTGAATGTACCCAAAGTGTATGAGTCGACCGTAGATGGATGGATGGAAGAATACGGAGTGGACCACTGTTGGCTACATTCGTATTTACGACTTAATTGAACAGACGCTGTTACTAATCATTTTCTGTGACCTATTCTTTCACCCTACCATGGGCGTTTAATGCACTGTTAAGCGCTACTGAGAGAAGTATAGTCTATAATTTTATTCCCGACGGGCGTCGCAGTCAAAAAAGATGTAATTAGCTTTCCCATACAATTGCGCAAGTCGGAAAAAGTTTAGGGAACATAATACGTTTGTTTCAGCAGTCTAGTAATTACCAAACTCTGTTCGACAAGATGGTAGGCAAAAATACTGGTGGTGGTGAGTGCAATAGTGTGTGTGGGTGAACAAGTTTTCGTATCATCGAAGGTGTAAACCCCGAAAGCATGGAGAACTACTCGTGTCTGCGGAAGACTTGACTATATTGCGGCGGGGCATGAAGATGATATGCTCAACCACTCACCACTGGAAAGGTGTAAAGGCAACTTTAAGTGCGCCTGTCAGTAAAGACCTCGACTGTGATTATCCTAATTCCACCTTGCAGAAAAGCAGGAATTCATCACTGTGTACACTTACTCAGCGCGTGAAATGCATGTCTAATTCTTGACACCGTGTGATGAAATTGAAAAGCAAGCGACAATTTTTTGTAGAAACAGTAAAACCAAACAGTGGTAAACATTTTTGACTTGAAAACGTTAGAGCATGCAAGCTCTTTGCTGCTGATAACCTCTTTTTTTGCCATTTAAAGTCAAAAGTTTCAGTAATTTGTAAACTCGGGTAGTAATTATGCCTCTATGTTGTGCTCAAACAAATCTATTTCCTAGAATTGGATATTATAAAGGCAATAAACTCACGCGGCAGTTCCAAGACTCCTATCCTCTTCTTCCTCCTCCTCCGCCTCATTCGTCTGACCATTCAGAACTGGAGAGACTTCCCTCATTTCGACACACTCCATGGAGTCATCTACAATGCGGCGATAACCGAGAAGTTTTACATCACTGCTGCCTCCGCCATTCCCAACCTTACTGCTACAGCCAACGCCAGCGACTTCACTGCGAACAACAGTCTTATAGAGGCGTCCAAGGTTGAGACGGCTTCGACGACGCCGTTGGTCCTGAAGGACGAAGTGTTGTCCGCGATGCAGGACTAGACTGCGGTAGTTGAGTGAAGAGGAGCAAATGAGAAGGTCCGCAATTGCAGGATCCTCTGTCAAAGAGACGGGCCCGGAGAGCACAGAACGAGGACGTGACCCTGAGAATTATTGTAATACGAGTAATGTTTATCGCTAGGACTTTTGCTACCCGAACAGCAACATAGCAGCCGATGCATTTGAATTCCTATCATTATCATCCAAACATTATTCCTCCCAAAAACCACCTTAGGCATACCTTTTTGTGACATTATTCCACACCACGAAAGGCAATCACGGCGCTAAGAATTAGCATAACCGACCTAAGTTTGTGACTGTTCCATTCCTAGCAATTAACGTATCAATTTTCTTCGAAGTCTTTCGGGACTCATGGTTGCGGGTAAAGCCAATAATCACCAATCTCATGCCACTGAATTTTATGCAAGTGCAACCAGGAGCACCGAAGACAAAAGTCAACGTGTTTTACAGTCTTGGTAGCATTCTATATCATCCGGCGGCATTGTTAATAGCACCATGCACCGTTTAGGCCCTCTTCTACAGCTTAAAATCAAGAGATGTTAAAGACGGCTGTCAAGTCTTGAGTCAAGAAAGTTGCTCAGGGGAAGCATTACATGTTTTGCCAAGACTTGACTCCTTCACACAGCCCGCATGACCTAGGAACGAATGATGAAAATCTCGATAGAAATTCCCTTCATAGCTCCCGTGGTTCGAGGCTCGTAGACACTGGAACATTGTTGAGAGGGTTACCAAACAGCATGCCCACAAAAGCGAAGGTTCATTGACGATTACTTTTAAAGAGGAAATCAAGATCAACTGAAAATGGATTTGGTTACTTTAGATTTCACATCACAGTTGATAGGTGTTTTATTGGAAAAAATGTGCCCCAAAATAGCTATAAGTGGGTAATAATAAGATGGGAACTATGGCAAGGTAGTAGCGATGAAAGATGTTAGAACACAAAGTGCACATCGCTTGGCAACTGAATTTCAAATGTAGGACGGCCAAAGAAGTTACAATATACTGATATGATAAAAGAGCAAATATTTTTGTTGTTCATTTTAAGATCAATTAAGGCCCATACCTGGGAGGTGATTTAGGCCAGTGTGAATGCAGCCGTCGTCCAGACTGTACCTAACGGGAGTTGTGGCGGTCCCGGAAATAGTATCCTCGGTTGTGGATTGAACTGTCCCGTTCCTTTGAGCCTAGTGGGAAGAAATGGAACAAAAATGGCATTGGAATTTATATGAATTTGATGAGGTGGTTTAGGTAAGCATGAAATGTCCCAGTTAGAGCAACGTAATGGGAGGATGGAGAAGTTGGATTAAACTATAAGCCAAGGTAGAAGAAGGGGTGAGCGAATGGGTGGATAGATTAGGCAAATGGTCCCGTGACCGATGAATGCAGTTAGAATGGACGCACAGATACAGAACCGATGGATTCGGTATGTGTGGAAGAGTTGTCCGGTGGATAATCCTAGGATAGGTGAGTCCTCGGATTAATACAAATTTAAGTGATGGATGAATTCATGAATCTGTAGACAAGCTGCCATAACCACCGCATTTCGATCCGCCAAAGTGAGTTATTCAAAAGCACTCAGCTTGACCCAGCAAGCAGTGAGAAATGCCTATTTCCTCAATGTCATTCTTCGTAGCCCTACGAATGATAGCAAGATTGTCGCTGTTCGTTTTGACTAATAACTACGCCCCTTCCTGTTTGATTAATATTACATTGCATCGTGCAACCCTCCCATTAGCTGTTTAGATTCACATCTATCCCATCATTTGTGTCATTTCCTTCGCCTATTTCACCTTGTCTGTGGATAATATAACCACCCAAGTAAACCGCAGTTCCCACTTACACACCGACCGCATTCACTCGTATACGCTAATTGACCAAGAAAGTCTAATCAAAAGGCGACGAGTAGCGCGTTAAATTTGTCTGGTAACATGTTGAGCTCACACAGCAAAAATGAAATTTAGCTCACAATCGCCCTAAGCCGTGAAAAGTCCGTGGCTTAAGCCGCGCCGAATCGATGTGAGAATTTCCAGAGTGCTAGCGCGTCTATGGCATGATAAAACACATTGGGGGTAGTCACACTTTTGGGCCGGCATAGCATTTGACTTCACATTTGACTGTGGATATTCAACACCACGTGAGCAAACTCTGCACACTTCGTGCGATTCATTCAAAAGACCATATTAACAAAGGAAAGTGAACTTTAAACCTTAACTAACATATTTGCGCAAATCCGGTGATCTAAACCACTTGATAAGAAGTATGTGTAGTGATCTTTTCAGCACAGCTAGACCGCCGTACGTTACGGAGTAAACAGTTTGAAGTACCCTTTCTATGTGCCAGCGACGCGTAAAGCAGGATAGGTGCTTACCACGTGGGTGTTCTACTCAGTGGTAAGGTTGCGGTGGAGTGATAAAATATGTGCAGACAAAGTCGAACAACTTTCAGCTTTCACGACTGGCATTAACATATTGCTACGCTAGCCTATCAGTCCCTCCGCGTGTCGACGGTAAAGCTACCTCTCGGAGATCCAAAACAGAAAGGCCAAAACCTTGATCAGCTGTTTGGCAAATACCCTCACAGACGGTAACAAAGCCGAACAGACAAAACCTCCCTGAGGAACCTCTGAGCAGCCACTATATAACGTGCACTTAAGTTTTTGGGCAAATATTTCTATGAAAAGCGATTTTGAAAAGGGAGAGAACAAATGAGTCCCTCAAGATCTGCAAAACCCTCGGATATAATGATTTTATATTTATCTAACTGAACATTTAGCTTCATAGGTCCTTCGATCTCACCAGTTTGTGCCTCCAATTCGGCAGCATGGTATTCAAGGCAAGATCTTGGTTCTTCTGTACGTCAACAACGAAGCCTCTTCTGTAGAAGCATGGGTTATCGCGACTTCACGGAAGGCTCAAGACGCAAAATTGGTGGCAGTGATGGGATTCGTGCAATTCCAATTATAATGGCTAAGAGGCCATTTCGAAGGTAGTGCTCAAGGTTGGACGATATCTTTCAGCGAGCATGCTCTGCGTCAGTTGCATTCCAAAGCAACATTTCCCCAAAAGCAGCAATAGAAAAAGCAATATCCTATAGCCACCCTCGACATAAGTCTTCTGTTTCGGGAATATACAGTAAAAAATTAGCAAAAAATTGACCGGTTATTGTATAAGACTCAAACTCGGGGATTTTTAGGAGGCAGCCGCTGCTTCGGTTCTTCTGTAGTGTGTGGTTTGGTTGTCTGGAAGCCTTCTCGTGGCTGAAATTCACATCTCGTAGATGATTAGAAATTCCAAGGAGGAACCACAAGGAACGTGAAGAACAACACTTACAACGAAACAATGGACATGAAGGATAACGGTTCTTCTATATATTCATATCATTAGGGCTTGCGTCTAAATGGATCAATCGTTCATCATGCAACACAGTTGTTTAGAACAAGGAGGTCAGTTGTAGGTAGCTGAATCTACAAGGGCCCACAAAAAGCAGAGAAAAATAATGCTAAGTAGTTTGTAAAAGCCAAAATTTAAGGTTCGGTGAGTCAAAATTGCAGGAAAAATAATTTCGGCAATTCTAGGGCCAGTTTAATTCAAAAGACAACAGTGTTGTTTGAAACAGCACTGCGAACACAAGGGGGCTTGTTGATATTGCGGTGCTACACTCACTATTGAGGGACGAAACTTGCCTATTGATACTCATAACAGCCAGCGCGAATGCAGCGCATAGGCTCGTCCAGTATAGCCATTGTTAACTGGGGAGGGGGGGGGGGGGGGGGGCAGGACAATAGTAACAGTCCGCGCGTATCAGCGTGCAAAAGCGTGTGGTGATGAACAAAATCGCTTGTCAACGAAGGCGTAATCCCAAACCCATGAACATCGACCATCATGGCTACAGAAGATTTCAAGCATGGTGTAGTGCGATAACAGAATGCCCGAATGCTTAGTGGCAAGGTATTTCGACAGTTTGAATGTTTCAAATACGACCACTGCGATTTCTGGCCTGCAGTGCAACAGTAATTTAGCGTTGCGAACGTTCATCCAGCGCGACAAAAACCTGAACACATAACCTGTGGTAAAACTGCACAAGAGACAGGAGACTATTCCCATAGAAACGGTGAACACAGCACAAGTATTCACAGACATTCCCAATTTTAAATATTTAACGCAATCATGCTAGATCCCAAGAGAGTTCTTCTTTTTTGATCAGCGCAGATGAAGTGAAGTAGGCTGTCCTAGAACGGTTCAGCCGTACTGATAAATCTTTCTAGAATAGAGCTTCCCAGGTAGTAATTTAATGCTGATATAAACGTACAAACTTAGTAGAGGGAGCTATCATGTTCAACAACTGCAGTTTTTGCTTCTTGAAAGTCGTTACTATCCTTACCAAACTCAAACTTTCCAGGGTAACTTGAAACCCTCCCCTAAAAAATGCTGTTTGCAGTTGCAAATCAAAGTGCCGCTAAATAGGCGCTTAGTAAATTAGACAAACGCCTTTCTGGGTGACCTACATCAGTCAGCGGCACGTAGACGTCCTCAAAGATTATTGGAATGTTTGAGGCGTCACCGTCGAACTGCCGACATGAAACGGGCAATTCGGGGAGATGTTGGAAGTATGCCGACTGGCGAACGGCCAGGGCCATTGTCTCATGACCGATGGAGCTACCAATAAAAAATAATTAGCTGATTATTAATTGTTCAGCGGAGACCGCTATTTAACATGGGGAAGGGCTTTCAAGTAAGGCTACGAGGCCAAATTCGTGATAAAATAGTAGGGTTTTAACAATGCATTTTTACTATTTCACTAAGCCTAATCTCCTGCTGCACTTTTGGCGATTTCATGCATTGGTAAAAAGATATTCCTGGTCATGAAATCCTCGCAATGTCTTTAAACACAACTTCAATGACAAAAACTGAGAGCTGAGATAGGAATCGAAATTGACTTCTAAGTGAACTGTCTTAAATTCAGTTACAAACCTGCTGCAACGATTCTTAAAATTGGTTTTCATGTAATTTAGAGAAGGTGCGGTAGG
>NW_020170407.1:554538-561378 GCF_000524195.1 Echinococcus granulosus | reverse complement strand
AAAGTCGATCAGTTGGAGGAGAGCCCTACCTTTATCATATATATTAATGGTGATTTTCCATCGAATGAAATGTTATGAAGATCTCTGTGCTTTTCAAATTTTTATCAAAATTGCAAGAAACCCATTTTTTACTTTACACTTTAAATGCTTGTTTAGGCATGCATGCTCTTCAGTGTGCTGAGGTTTAGTCGCTATCTTGTGTTAGCTTTAACAACTCAAGCGTAAAACTTCGATTGATCTTATGACAACTTACGCAGGATCGTAGACGGCCAGAAGTTGAGGGATTTGCAATTCTTGGACGAAGAATGCTTCTGCAAGTCGTTTCATCTACAAGAATATAAATATTTAAGAAAGAAAAGAGGGAGGGACAAGTGGTATGACTCATTACAACAGGCAGAATCAGATAGTTAAACACCGCACCCTGATCTGATGGGACTTGCGCTGAATGTGCCTGAAGACGTTGGGTGTGGAGTGGATAAACTCGCAGAGTTGGCGAAAAGTTCTGCTGTTCTCTGCGGCCAATTCGCCAACGTCTTTGGCTACCTGTTTTGCCATCTCTGTCTCCGTTTTGAGTTGCTGATATGGTGAAAACAAAAAGGGTCGACATTTAGCTCACACCGATTAGCTGTTTTTGAGAAAGTGCACAATTGACCTTTTGGAAAATTTTGACGAAACCATTGAAATGACACATCAGAATGACACTTTGGATGCAATGTTAAAGCGAATTACTAGCACAGACAAAAACCAACTTATTTTATCCCCTAATTTCCTCTAAATACAAGGAAATGCATTTTGGAATGCGTTGTAATTCTTTACACAGACGGATTGTTTACAGGGGCCTGATTAAGCATATTATAAGCACCAAATGTCAGCCACAGAAATCTATTATCCTTTTCGTGCAAAATGCCTCACTCACCTGAAAATTGGAAGTAATTCTATCCAAGAGGCCTCGCAAGTCCGAAACTTCTAGATTTTTGTACGAAAAAAGGGGCATTATAAGGAAGAAGATCCAGTCTAATAAAAAACTCATTTGTTCAGCTTAGTTGATCTTACTTGAAGAACAAATAAAACGGTTAACTTTCGGCTTTCAATCTAACATCACATGGTGTCAGATAGAGTGCTTAGTTCGCTTCCTTCCTACCGCTGTCAAATATGGTTGTAGTGGATCATGTCGCATTCTTTTTTTGTCTAAGAAGGATTGTCGTATTTTTGTTTAATTGTAGAGCAACAATTGAATTGGTCAGTTCATAGGCGTCGAAGCTAGTATCATAAAAGAACAAAAAACCACCCACACTGCGGTGGTGTCTTCTTCCGAGGCTGACTATTCACGTGTTGATCAGACTTTACCAAAAATATTTGTGAAAATAAACACACCTCAGACGATCCAAATTCACGTTTTTCAGAAAGTTCCTCAAGTCTAGATCGAGAGAGCTGCTCATGATGACGATCACACCGTATTACATATCCTAACTTCTTTACGCAAGGTTTTAGATAAAGTGCAAATATGAGAAAGTTGTGAAGTCCGGAAGGTCTTACGTTTCTCGAGCAGCTCGCAGGACTTAGGAGTGAATGACTAAAAAATTTATTTATCACGTTATCACCCAGCTCTTCTGATTTAGGCTGCTAGGAATAAAGTTCTGATTTCTGCTGACATAAATAAAGGCCATTCAGCTATTTTGCGAACCGTATTGTAAGGAAACAGGTTGCAGGACTCCAATTCCTAGGATTAAACTATTCACATCTAACATTAGGGCACGATGGATGAAGTAAAATTCACATTAAATGGGATTTGCGCTAGATACAGCATACCCACGGTATCACTAGGTATTGGGAACGATTACACAAAACGCAGGATTAGAATCCAGTCATCAAGATTCGTTCTTAAAGGTATTGACTGCTATCTCATCAATAAAATGCGATTATAACAAAATATTTACAAAATTTACTTTAAAAGTTGGTATCGGATAGTCTTTGAGGCCCTAAAAGCGACTAGTGCTGACTTCATCATGCATTTTTTTGAGAAAAAGTAAACAATTATACCATATTCCTTGCTTATGGCTAAAGGAAATATATAGTACTTGAAAGTATTTGAGCACTGCGTCAGGGAAAAGCCCGAAACTATCAAAACCTGCTCATTATTTAAACGCCAATAAGAGAGCACGAAATGGGCAATATTTTCTAGTCATCAGGGAAGTTTAATACGTCATCAGGAGAAGCTAGCACAACGTCACGGCACAAAATCCCAATTCTCTACATCGACACAGTTCGCTAGCTCTTGCAACGATTCACGCAAAAGCTCGGTAGTGCATTTAACAGTAAGCATAACACTTACCTACAGCAAAAGCACACAATGACATAAGGAATTCATTTAAAATATATCAAAATCCCAAAAACACGTAATAAGTCAGTAGAATAGAAACGTTGTGTGGATAGTCAGAAATTTTCTGGCAGAAAGGCGAATAACCACAAGGAATTCAACAAAGTCAGCAGTGCATGCAACTTTTGTGTAAGCACAACACATAACGCACCAGAACTAGGCCGAAATTGATTCTCAAGAAAGATGGCAATTTCGTGCCAAAAGATAAGCATCCGTTCACGAGAGGAGAGGAGAGCCTGACACAGATGACGATGCGTTGCTACTGCGAAGTGGCACTTATTCTCAGTCTGGAGTAAAGTAATAAGGAGGAGAGCAGTTAGCGCATGAGAAAGGTGGGAGGCACTGAGAGACGCCGATAATCAACGAGCAGCATTCTTATGCATAAATTATAGATCAGCAGTGATCTTGTGATTGCGTACCCCAGACAGTGAGCATTTAATGTATATGCCCTGGAGTTAAACACAATGAAGGTTGCAGTCTAGTCTCACGATAAATAACAAACAAAATAACTGGAAGAATTTAAGAAACTTACTGTTGGAGAGCTCCCGAGGATCAAATCCCTCCAGTTCTGCTTAGCATGACTTTCATACGCAATCAGGGAATGAAGGTTATTTGAGAGGGGCGGTGATCTGTTGAAGGAAAACGGATATTAAATGCCTTGAGAAAAGAAACAGCCGGCATAAAGCTAAAAGATGACAACACGTGCCTATATAATCCAGGTAGGATGTTAGTGAGATAGCTCTGAATGACAAATTCAACGGCGCAAAGATAGGAAAAGTCGAATATTATATTGAATTGGTGGCAGAGACCACGGGTTGGGGACATCTGAATTCGTTTCTGGCGCGAAGTGAGCAGTTGTAGTTTGTCATTACTGATGTTGCTAGAAAAAAAATAATAGCCAATTCAAACCATACCAATGTTTCCATCAAAACTAAAATATAGCTTTAAAAAGGTTCTCAGCCTTGAAGTTGAGTAACTAAAGTTCCATTTTAAAAGAAACGAGCCTCCCTTCTCTGTTATGACGAGTTTGTAAATTTACCTCTCAGTCTCTTCGGCAAACCACAATCCCACACAAAATAGGAGTTCTGTTTGCCTGAGAACATCTTCTAATTGGGATATATCAACGTTAACTTGAATATGTAGTTCAAATGCCTCATTTAAGCCGACTGACTCTTTATGGTACATGATAGGGACCGTGGGACTGCAACCTTTGGGGGGCGAGGGCTGGGTAGAACTTTGGTCATAAGATATGCTGGCTGTTGAATTTTCACCGAATATAATGGGCGGATAGATGGCTATAGAGGATTGGCCGAAAGTATTTACAGGTGAAAAAGAGTTGCCCGATTTCAGATAGAACCTCACTTGGTAATACCTAAGACAATGAAGAAAAAATGCATCTACCCTCTTTGAAAGAGATCTATATTATGAAATGATCCTATTCGAACAAAGAATGATATATCGGCTCTGACAGAGGGCATCCTAGAAATGATGGACAACTGGGTTAAATAAATGCCAAAGCCCTATTCAGCTAGTAATTGGATATCCCCGTGCTTTCAAAAATGCGCCTTTACATAGGTGTGAGTCATTAAGTTAATTTTGCTTCGTGGAACCGTTAAGATGTGAAGTGTTTAAAAGACCTGATTATGGACTTTTTGCCTTTTAACTAAATAAAGCTGCTGTTGTAAACTTTAAATTTTGCTAGTAGATGAACTTTTAATAATAAATTTACAGATACAAAATCAATTTAGTCGCAACACTGGGGATATAGTTGTGAAGGCAAATCTGCTGGCTGATAAAATTTATATTTTACTTGTAATTTTTTAATAATCTGAACTTGTTGATTGGTTGGTTGTTTGCACAGAAATTTTCCTTTGATAGTTTTGTTTCGTTTTTAGCAGACACCTTCTTGATGGTTAGTTCGAAATGTTAAGGAACTTTGAGCACTGACTGACGACTCTCTACAATAGACTACACCAAAACCCGTATATTAGTGTATTCGTAACTTAATGACTTAATTGCACGAACGTGGCGCATCATACATGAGTACAAATTCCGATACTGCTTATCGCTATGACCATATTTACGTGACACTCAAGATCTAGAACAAACCAACTAGTGCATAGAGATGCGGTGACACAACCAGTTTGCCAGCAAAACTTATCCCTATTAAACGTCACACTGCCGCAGCCCTCCAAGAGTGACCATTCAGTTCTGTCCTCATACTGGGACCTACACTAACTCTAACAAAATTTACGTTAAACCAATTGCCTTAGTGGAACACTGTCAGGTACAAAGCAGAACGCAGCACAATAAAAGACACACCTATATTTTAAAACAATTGTACAACTACCTGCTCCTCCTCTTCCTCCCCCCATTCATCTAAAACGGCCATCTTTAGCTTCTTCGTCGTCCTAGTTACCCTAGGCGGTAGTACTGACTGCACAGCTACTGTCGCGTCCGATTCAATAGACTGGAACCCCAGGCCTCCTTTTCCTTCCTCCACTTCCGTCTCCGGCTTCGCACGCTCTGCCAGTAAACTCGACACTTCAATCACACCGTAGGGATCCCTTGCGGCTGGTTTAACCTCTCCTTCCGACTCTGACGAACTGTCCACGTCCATAGCGTGGGAACTATCCGAGTCCTCTCTAGCCTCATCTTCCTCCTCCCCAGCCACTTCGCCATCTTCAACGTTTTTAAGCCCCTCGGGCGCATTAGCACCGCCCGGGAGAAAGGAGGTAGAGCTCAGGACGAGGGGCACGTCCAGCAGAAACTGATTGGCCTTCTCAAGGTCACTCGTTCGAGCAGCCGCAGTGGCTGTCACGGCAGCGTGTTGACGTTCAAGGCCTTCGAGGACCCGTTGAACGAGAGCTACGAGGGATTTGGCACGAGTGTTGGCCAACATAATGCACCTGAATGAATAGGAAGGGTGTAAGGTTATCACTTGGGAAATTTACACCATGCCAGAAAAGATGGTTATTGCAGGTTTATTATAGGGGGTGTTCAAACCAGGACAAAACTTCTAGTTTTGTACGTTTGAAACACGAAAAGGTATGCCACCGTGCCAGTACTACCGAAGTAGGTGGTGACAAGTGTGTTCCATCGTTAATAGCCGGCCTGAATAACACGGACAAATCCCGTTCGAATACTACTAAGCGAAACTACAGGAAACAGTGGTAGTAGTGCGCACATTCAACAGTGTGTGTCGATGAACGAATTTTCGCGCTAACTAAGGCATCCACTTCGAACTCGTAGATACCGACTTGTGCCCAAGGAAAACTTCAAGCACGGCGACGGGACACAGCCGCTCAAAGACCGTCAGTCAGCAATGGTTCCGGTCGTGATAGTTTTCTCTGTAGTGGACACAATCTGCTGTGTGATGAAATCGCACAAGAAATGAATGACTCCGAGAGAAACAAACGTACCTCGAAAGGTTATCACACGCTGTGCAACTTGATGACTGGGTGAAGAAGACTGGCCTGACATGGATCATCCGTACTGACAAATCTTCAGAAAAGCTGCTTGTTAGGTATTAGTTAAACTCTAAAATAGGTCTATAAGGGGATCGTCAAAAAATATGTATAATTTTCACGACTTTAAATCTATTTCTTTATTTTTTTATAGTACCAGGTGTGCAGGGCTCCCAACTCACCTAGTGAATACTTCTGATATTGGCATTGAAAAAGTGGTGATAAATTCTTGAAAGTGCACGATATGCCTTCACTTCTTCCGACACCTTGGGTTCATCATATCAAAACGACCCAGAAAAGATCGACCAGCACTCAAATTGTTAACAATCGGGGAATTTCAAGTCAAGGTCATAGTCGACGTAAATCGTAGAAAAGTGAGGGACACTGAAGATGGCTGTTCACGCGTTTTAGTCGGAATCTGCTCCTACTTATACAATTCACATGACCCAAGATTGGGTGGACGAAAGTTCTATTCATACTAATACCCTAGCCCTAGATGCCGAATTAAGGGCATCGATGCGTGAGTTACCAGAAAACGTCACAATGCAATGGATTCTCTAGTGTCTTAAGATACGAAGGACAGGACTATAGATATGTTCAATGATAATCTACAATACAATATTATGTCTTTAATAAACAGTATTCAGGCTGAGAGCGCAACAATAAAGTTGTTTTCACGAATGTTGGTGCGAAGAAATGAGGACTTAGTAAGTCTCGCTTTTACGATGACTTTCCTTTTTTATTGGATGATACAAACCATGGGACATTGGTGGACCACTTCAAAAAAAGACTGATCTATCAGTTAACTAGACTCTACGTGGTTTCCGACAAAGCTGATAGCAATAACCTTTAGCTTGTAAAATTTGAATCAAATTTTACATCTGCTCAAAAGCTGCTGAGACACCTCTAAAGATTGGTTTTCATGTAATTTAGAGAAGGTGCGGTAGGTAGTGACAGAACACTACATCCACAAATGTCTCCAACAACTTCATCCAC
>NW_020170407.1:520213-554438 GCF_000524195.1 Echinococcus granulosus | reverse complement strand
CCGTTTCCTAACCAGCTGAGTGCGCTTTGCGTTCTACCCTTCGTTAAACGTTAACCGTCAAAGGAACAGATGAACTAACAATCGAGCAAACGAACGTACTATTGGTTCATTTCACACAGCTCACTCACTGCACCACAACACGCAGCACCACAGAATCATGAACTATAAACTTGAAGCGCAATTACCACAAGAAAGGGAAATAATCCGCAAAGGTGGAAAAGGTTAGCAAAGCTGGGCAGAGGCTCTGGGATGATATCGTTATTTCAAGCTTAACTTTATCATCCTTTTTCCTCAGCCGTCCATTTCCAGAACCTTTTGATCGGTTCAACGAAAAGCAAAATTGTTGCTTATTTGGGAAGGCAATATTATCGGTTCTACAAGCAATAAGAACCAGAAATAAGGCGATTTTCGATGATAAATCTGAAATAGCCTTTCCAGTTGTCTATTCCCGGCACTTTTGGTTGTCGTTTAAAACGCAACAACGCAACGCTTCAATATCACTTCAGCATTGCCACAATGCTGTTGCTTAAGCAGACCATCAAATTTCCATGCAAAGTTTCAGCGCTTATGCAACATTGTTTACTTAAATTGAATAAGTAAAAAATTATAAAACGAAATGTACCAGACAAATTAAAAAAGCGGGGTAAAGCCTCGTCAAACTACCTAGAAAGACTTTCCGGTCGAATTGAGGTGGTGAGTCCAGAAGTGTGAACACAGCAAAGCTCCTCATGCGCAGTGAGACCGACCATCACCCGCCCTCCGGTTAGGACTGCCTCCTCTCGCTGCGTGGGATCCTGGAGAATAACTTTGGTGTCAGAGGCCAGACCGAGGGTCACCAATACAGGAGTACGACGTAAGTTCAGGCGCACCGGTGGACGGTGCTTCATCTCCGTGTCAACAATAATCTGTTACCAAGAGGAACCATAGACGCACACAGGCATCATTTGGCCACTTAGAGATCCATTTTCCTTACGCCTCAAACTGTGCCAGCTATGCTTAAAACGGCTTTACACATTCCGACGGTAAACTTGGAATATGATTATTTTTAATGTATTTTTGCCCCACTGGCAAAAGTTCTGTGACATTTTGAACTAATTCTGAATCACTTAAGATAAAGAGGTGGTTGTTAGCGATCGTGTTTGCAATGACAAGGCACTAACTATGGGTTTGACCAAATAAAAGAAATAATTTTAACATCATGCTTGAACAATTTCGTAACTTTTAAAATAGGGCATGTGAAATACTCCCACCTCTTCCCTCTTGGCAGCTGAATTAAACACAGAGTGGAAAGTGAGCAAAGAGAAATTGGTACTAAATACTAAATACTAACTAACACCACCTTAAACTACGCATTTTATCAAATAGCTCTACTTTAAGGCAAATGTTTCTACAGATAGTGATTTGTACGTAAAATCCACCCATTCTAAAGTATTGCACAGCCTTACGAAGTACAAAGTAAGTGAATTACAGAAATAAAGCACAAAAGGGGATGAAGGGACCCCGCAATACTACATCTTCACTATGCTATTTAGAATCATAGGCCCCAAGGACATATTCACAAAGGATTCCACCAACTAAGAGAAATAAGATCGCCACTTTTAGCCCATTATGACAAATTAGCCTTCGTGTATGGATTTGACAGCAACGCATTCATTCCAAACGAATCTGCTCCCGTGTGAATGCTGTTCTTCCACACCATATCAGCCATACAGGATGTATTGGAATGATCTTACAAGTGCAAAAGGGGAGTCAAGTGGCCTTTGTAATGCATAGTAAATCGAAATTAAGAAACTGAAGTCGAATAAAAAACACGTACACACATACAGACCATTCGTATCCTGCCTGTTAACCATGCTCGAAACAGTTGCATGGGGTCCGGTTTCGCGAAAATTATGCTTCAACGTCTAGCATTCAAATCTCAGAGCAGAAGTAATCTCGACTGATTAATGCAGTTCCCACAGGCAATACTCGATTGAGCGAATTTCAGGTGCAGGAATAAAAGACGGACGACCGAACGGCTTCGAAATTTCATTAACAACTAAGTGTTAAAAGATTAATTTATTCTACATCATTTATTTGAATCGTAAAAAACATTACTTCCACACACTTATTCAAAACGTCTCGATAAGCTCTTAAATGTATTAACTCACAAAAGTGTTTGAGGGAAGAGGAATATCTTCTTAAAAGGTCTGTAAAATAGAAACAATGCTTATGTGGACTTTGGGACAGGTCAGACTAAAAATAAAGCGCGTAAAAGAAACGATTGGGAGGTATGGATTGGCCTGCACAAAAAGTAGTATTGTTTGCACAACATGCAGTTGCTTAGTTAGCAATCCTTCACAAAATTTCGTCCCAATAGCTGCAATTGGTTAAAAACAGCTGAAAACTGGTCCACAGAACAAAATATTTCACGATTTGATTCTTTGCAGATGGAAAATTGTTTCTGGATTCAAGTTGATAAGCCTAAGCTATTTTGATAGGCCAAACGTATTTTGCGCAAATGTTGGTTGCGTTACCTTGCTGAAGAACACCTTCATCTTAGACGCTTCATCAAAACTTTTAGTGTCACCAGTTCTGAATGTTAAGTAACTGTGACTTCGATGGGGATTGCCTATTCACCTTTCCATCATCGTTAACGAACACATCTGGCCGACGAAAGGAGGCCAAAGCAGCGACGGCAGCAAGTGCACCGCAGTCACCCAAATTCCCGTCAAAAGAAAGGGCTTTGAGATCGACACGAATAGCGAACACGCGTTCCCAGGCGACGATACAAAGGGCATCGACGTCAATAGAATCACGAAGACACGTTTGCAGCACCGAGGAAAGGCGTCGACCCTCGTCATCACGGCCCCGGATTTTTCGTCTACCTGTGGCGAAAATAAAAAAAGTCGTTTATTAATATCTCGACACATGATAAGTATATTCCCAGGCTCTATTCAAAGTCACAAAACCCAAAAACATATAAACCACCTACTCTCAAGCGTTCGGAAATAAATGCTAATCAAGTATAAAGCGTTATAAACAGAACCTTTAACAGAAATACAAGTCAGGTCACTAAAATCTATGAAGGAGTTGAATAAAAATCCAGTACCAACCTTCCAAAAATGACACCAGGGTGGCATCAAAGTTGACAAAAACAACACCTTGGGCGGGTCTGTAATGTTTAGGTTCGACTACCTCCGCAGACACTTTCGCAAGGACCGAAGTGGAACCTATGTTCACGATGCAGCAACCGCCGCATGGATAGCCACTTGGAAAACGAAAATTGATTTCGCGATACTCCTTTAAAGATCTGCCGTCAAGTCTGATGCCAGATAACAACATCTGAGTAAGCGTCGCACATTCTGCGTCCGATAATTGCATCTTGTCAGTGAGGCGTGGAGTTGAAGCCTCACCAATTTGAAGCGTTGGTGAATAGTATATCAAAGCAAACAAATATATCAAATGGCTGAAAAACAAAGATGAAAGACCAAAGCGTATTTAATCCAAAATTTATTAAGTATTTAAATACCTTGGTGGTAAGGCAGTTAATTTTTGGCAATGACGCAGCGCAGCCAGGAGAACTTTACTTATTGCCCCTGTGTCAAATTTTGTAGTGCTCTTTAAGAAAAAACATGCAATATTATGCTCTTGTGGGTAAGATTAGAACACACTCTTTGGCATCGTATACCTTCTTTACCCATTTTTTGGTTTTCTGAATTGTCACAAACCAAAACGCTCAAAATACAATTTTTGTTTCTTCACACCTCAATCTGTTTACTTTTTAAAGTACGTTTCACATTAGGAATGTTCGTTCGCCTTTGTTTGTTTTGATATTTAGCTGAAAACTCTTTAAGGACTTGTGGGTGTGGTGAGTCTTTAATTGTTAGTGGGCATCAGCGATAGTGCGGTTAAGTTCCCACTTGACACCACCCTCTTCCTCATTCACGAATTGGTTTCTTTGATTTGAACATTAATTCAGGTTACCTTTACTTTTAATCGATACGATTTGTCAAATGATTGCCTATTCAGTGCCTTGGTTGTTACCGTTTATCGAACATTAAGTTCGAAAATACTAGCACATATTTGAGGTAGTGAGTGTGCAGCTGCTTCTCATATTTCTCTTCTGAGATGATTGCCAATCTCTCCAATTTAATATCTTGTCACTCATTTTCGCTTTCGAACGCCCACTTTTAGGTGGATCTAATTAGTGAGCATCCTTAATGTATGTTGTCGAAATTGGCCAATGGGAGTGCTCCGATGATGAAAATAAGGAGTCCGATTTCCGACATCAATGTCTACTTTTATTCCTCTACAATGTCTACTTGAATTTCTCATTAGAGAAAAACTCTCTTGAGACTTTTATTGGTCCTCGAGATGAACAGAGTGTTCTACGCATGGCTTTGGCGCAAATCAAGTTTAAAGCTAAAGTACGCACAGAATAAGAAGATGGTTTTACGTCACTAAATTTTTGTTTTTCAGTTGTCCTCAGAAGAACTGGATTTACTTTGGATCGGGATATGCAGGCAGAGGCTGTTCTGTTTCCAAACCAATTATTGTGAACTTGTTCAAACTGTTGAGGATATACTCACCACTTGTAATGTCATCGATCGACTTCACCTACTAAAGGCCGTAAAGACAGAATATGAAACAAACGCTCCGCTAATGGAGACTTTACATGCCACTGAATACCTTGTTGTAACAAGCCAACTCTCGTGGTTTGAGGTAGACTGTCCTAATATTCAATTAGCTATGTTTTTAGTCCCTCGTGGTATCTCTACTGATTGAAATCGGTGTACCACACCTACGATTCGTCAATACTCCAGAATTCAAACCATTTCACTCACTGCAACTCTGTTCTACCCCACCGGAACGCTACACCGAGGTAACGTACCTTACCTTTTTGGCGTCTAAACACTCTAGGCCGAACCTCTATCGCGTGCTCTCCTGGCGTATCTGGCAGTTGGAGTGAATATCAGGAACACTATTGATTTGGCTCTCATTATTAACAAGCCTTTTCGAGGTTTCAGCAAATCTTTCTTTGCTATTCTTCGTCATGTTGCTGAAAACTCTTCTATTCTTCCTGGGCAGGTAATTCCAGTGATTCAGACACAAGAGAGATTGTCCTCAGATTCACTATCATTAATTTCGTCTTTTATGATGTTGCTGGCTTGTATATACCGTGCATTTATATTCTGCTTGAGTGTAGACCATGAATGCCGTTAATCTAGTTTGATTGATGGTCGTTAGCAAGGCTTAGTCTCCAGAAATAATTTTTTTAAATCACAATATTTACTTTCATGATGACTTATTTGACAGTTGAGTATGTGAATGATCTCCCAATTCTGCTCTTGAACCCAACCACTTTAATTACAAAATTAAAAAAAAAGGGATATCTGGCTAGAATTTACTTATTTTTTTATTCTTTTTGCCCTTCTAAAAAGTAGATATTCGATCTGATTTCCACTTCTTTTTGCACTACCCAATGAAATGTTCGTTAGATTAACGAATCTTGGAATACACAAGCAATTTTCCATTATAAATCAGTCACTTGGCAAACAATTTCCGAATGATGGGTTCTCATAACCTGAAAGAAGGGAAGAATACCGAATCGGTAACCTCTGAGGCATATCGTCGATTGATTTTTCGGAGTCGGAAGGAATCCATTCCTTTAGTAATTTGCACAAACCTGCTTTGGCAGTTGGTGCGATTGTAAATAGGTCGTCTCTTCACTCACGTCAAACATTAGCGGAAGCCGCTCTCAATTTGTCAATCTCGTGATCTTCCCGGATATGCTACATCTCTGAGTGCCTCCTTAGCGGTATCAATCCTATGGTTGAGTATTTTTGGATTGCACTTTGAGCCGCGGCACGCTGTACCTTTTTAAGGGGACTTCGGCAACTTCAGAGCCGAGTCGAATTCCACGCCACACCTCCCGAATTCAGCCTACATTTGAGGATATGGGGCTCGAAGGAAGTAGGAAAGTAACTAGGAGTGACGGTCGACTGATGTATTTGTTCTGCGTAGTTCGTATGAATAACCGCATTACAAATCTCTACTATGAGCTGCAACCTAGTTATTTACTCTTATAAATATTGTAGTTTATAAATGCAGCTGCTGTTCGTTTCTATCCAATAGCCAATGAGGTGATTAATTCTGGTTTTTAAAGTCTTATATGCATTGTCAAACTGCTTGCTTTGTATAACTCGTTCATTCATTTCTGTATTTGAGCAATGAATGTGAAATACAGTAGGCTAAAGATTTTCATCTGTCAAGAGTGGCGCCTTCAAACTCCTGGTAACTGTTTTAAATCCCCTGTTTGCTCTATCAGGATCACTTCCGTTACCAGGGTCGTAGGAAAATCTACCCTTACAGCACAGATGTTTTGTATTCTGATAATGGTGCCAACACTTTCAATATCGAACTAACAGATTTAACTGCGCCTTAACATCTACAAGATCAGGAATATCTATGATTCGCGGCGATCGGTAATGATATACAAATAAGGAGCATTGTCACCTCTATGTGGCGCTGGTGGAGAACGTTGCATTGCACCGTGGAATCTTTCTTTAGTTCTTGAATTTAAGCAAGGCCTAAGTTTAGATGTACGAATCACAATCTTAATAATCTTTTAGAGGTCAAACATGACTGGTTTTTTAATCTCTCACTTCCGGCATTCCGTTTAGCTGGTACTCTCCTATCCAGCATGCATGACAGAATCGGCCGCAACTTCAACTTTAAGCGAGCAAAACGCTAAACTCTTGCGACCTTCTAGCCCCAACTTGACTCATCTTGCTAATACTATCCGCAGTTGTCAGGACGCTCTCTCTGGTTACCTTAGTGACGATTCGACGCTGGCCGCTAGTAGCGAGTTTGGACGTATGTCCACGCAGTCGGCAGCCTCCGCTGTCTGTGCTTGCTTTACTGCGGCTGTAAAAGCCTTCAGCCTCTCAAGGTCCCAGGGACTCCCATTAGACCCGCCTGGCCCCTTGAGACTGTCAAAGAAGCTAAGGGAAGGTTGTGCAGGGAATTGGAGGTGCTTATGTCCTCCCCATTGGTGTCCGGTATGGAACCTTTTCTAACTTCAACTCCGAATCGGGTGAGTGCATATGCATGTTTTGGAATTTAGGTAATTGTCAACCCCTTGATGTGTTAATATGCCTTGGCTGTTCAGCTATCTCGTTCGCTTAGACGAAAAACTCTAAGTACCTGTGGCGGGCTGACATATTTTACATTCCATATTATGAGTGGTCAGGCCAAAGCGGGCATGCGGCCCACGTTTACTTAAAAAGTACGCTACCGCGGCTGTTATACCTAATAACGAGTGCCAAAAGTGTTCTGAACTGAACTGAACCAGGCTGCCCTAGGGTGGCTCTCCAGGTATTAGTTAAACGCTGAAGTAAGTGTAGCACATATGCGACAAAAATCTTCCTAAAAAATGCATGCTTAGTCTCTTGACTTTTAAAATCCAGCTTTTATAAACCCAAAACGCACTGTTTAGTTTGAAAGCCTCTTGCATTTACCTTTCCTAAACCCATTCGGGGAAGTGTTGCATTCGAGACTAAAGCTAGTGTGTTCACTACCAATGTCTGCCTCGGTGGAAAACCAACCACAAATCAACCTTTTTAAACTAATTTATATGCGGTATATTTCATTAGAAGGGAATGTGTGATGCTACGTACGGACGTGGGTAAGAAGATCGAAGTTAGTAATAAACATTTTAGGAGATTCCCTTCTCTCTAGCCGACCCACGCAGGCGGATCGATTCAGGGTCGAACGGCCTTCAGACTGGCACGTCTCTTTCTTCTCTTTGAAGCAGCAGGCCAGGTGGCTGCGACCCGTCTCAGTCCCTCTTGTTACACGCCCAAAACACCACTTGGGCAGCGCACCTTCTCTGCCTTCTTTCAGTCACCTTCCTCCGCTGAAACTACACCTCCAGCTGCTACTGCTACTGACACGCTGAAGGCTGAGGAGGATAACATAGCATATCGTGCTATTAAACTCGTTAGTGGCTTTTTGTTTTCCCTGAATTAGGTATTAACACCTTTGAATCATGGTATTTTCTCCACCTACTCTACACCCAGTAGTCTGGGGGTTTCAGGCCAAGGGATTTAAAGTAAGGGGTGTAAGCAGTATATCGCTGATATAATTAAGCGGTTCTTTCAACCTCAGAATTAATAGTTGGCTCAAGTATCTGGTTTCAGACCGTCATGCTGGGGCTAAAGTTTTGTAAAAAAAATGAGTATGGACGAAATGAATTTGCCGCCGAGTTTCTTGATAATACGCCTTGCTTGTGGAATAAAACCCCACGGTTTTGACAATACATTGACATCAAGTATACCACAACAGAGACAATTCGAATAAATTCTAGGAGTCCATTTTAAAAGCAAGTTATCCAATGACAATACACGAGAAGGACGTATTCGCCTGTAATCGCTACGGTTGGCAGATAAGATGATGGAAACTAGGCGTGCCTTGCCATCATCCATGGTCGGCAAGAAGCTTTCGGCAGCATTGGGTTTATCCACCGCAGATTTCATTCCCTAAAAATTTGTTCTACTTTTTTCAATTGATATTTAACTCTGCAGAACCTAAGGACTCGTACAACCACAGAACCATTTTTAAGGACCAGATACTGCATTTTTTCTTTACATGCTCCTTTGCTACCTCATTCATGGTTTGACATGGGAAGAGTTGTTAGTATGTTGAACGATTTTCAGAATGGTCTTATTCACTACTTTTTTAAGCTCCACTTTGCTGATTAAGAGCGAAAAACTGTCTTCCCACCCACCGTTCCTACTCCAACTTTTCCATATCTCAGGTTTTCGGTCGTGATGATCTTGTTCGTCATTACCACAGAAATATTCGTCTCACATGTGGCTTCGTCCCACAACAGGTGATTTGCCCGTGGATCAGGCAGTCGTTCCGTGCTCTGCTTCAGTGTTCATAGTGTCGAATGACTACTCTACCGTGCTTTTGGGTTGGGAATGGAACCACTATGGTCGGAGTCGGCGTCAACAGACGTATGACCGACCGTGTTTGAACCATTCAAATGTCCCACTACTAAGCGTGTCGTCGTCTTAGTTTGCGAATGTGAGTTGACACATGTGAGTTACGGGTTGCTAGCCCTTGTTGACAGTAAACTTTGGCCCGCGTCAGCACGCAGGCGTACCACTGTTGTCAGTCATCTTTATGGCCGGTGTCTGGACCGGCCTGGTCGACGCCATACGTGTCGGGTTTGTAAAGCAGTAGTAAGCCAGACTTGACACCACTGCGTGTAGTATCACCACGTCCCCTCGACTTGTTATCGTAAGAGGCTAACATGGAAGCCCCACTCTCAATTGAACGCTGGTTGTAGATCTAGCGCTGATCATTCCCAAAAATCAGTAGCAGCGTGTGACTCAGAATTTGATGTTAAATCTTGAGCTTTCTGTGGGAAGATATGTGAGAAGCTTCTTGTAATGAAGATTTGTGGATACTTTTTTGGTCCTCTACTTTGTGGTTCATTGAATTCGCTTACCAGTCCCGCGAGGCCGTTGCGGTTGGAATGTCTTTCATTTGTATTTATTCACATGCTTTCAGCCGAAGCGCGTTCTGCACGCACGCTATCAGTCAAATCTTGAGTGGGCGGTGATCAACTCGGAGTCATCCTCTCCTCCTGTCTCCAGACGCCAAAACCCCAAATTCATTGGGAGTGATTTGAAGCAAGTTTCAACTCATCCTGTTTTCTGTATTTCACCAAAAATCGGCACCTTGAATTGTGCAATCTAATATCCATTCCGTGATGGCTCGTTCAAAATGCCGCTTTTTGGAGCTATGGAGGAATCTTTCACACGCGTGTACTATCTGTGAACACGCGTTTTTTTTGTAGAACTACGAAGCTTCAAAGTATTTGATTAGTGGAGACGTGGTGAGCTAATTATTAGACACGCTGTACGTTAGTGGATTCATTATAGCATTCCTTAACAGGGTCGATGGCAAATGGGCTTTCACAGCCCAGACTTTTTGTCGCTCTAATATGACACTGGAATGGCCTATTTAACCGACACTTGAGAACTAGATAACCCCATTCAGCTGTTGTTACAAACCCAACCAATCTGTTTTCCTACACGACTCGGTGCAATAAGTTATGGTGAATTAGCGAAGATTGCATATCGCTTGCATATTTGTGTGGTTGTATTCAATCAAAATAAATCACTACATCACACTATGTTGAAGTGATATAAATATTTTAAGGTAGCATCCCTTTTTCTTCCACTTGGTCATTCGTTACCATCTATCCATTCATTTTATCCTCTCTTTGGTTCATCCGTTTATGGGTTCAGCTGTCCATGCATCCACTGCCCTACCCATCGCACATTCCCATTTTGCCTATTCATTTGTCCATCTGTAATTAATCAATTTAACCAGACCCCAAACACCTTCTCTATTGGTTCATTCATTTATTCCTTGATAAACTCGAATATGCACCTGTCCATTCATGTGTTTAGCTGACCTTTTGCTCATTTAAATATTGATGAATTTATCCATTCACGCGTCCTTCCTTCCTCGATTCACCTATAAGTCCCCAATTCCACTATTCGCCCACTCGTCCGTTGTCCACTCAAGCTGGCGTTTCAACTTTGATGCGACAGGAATTCATGTCAGATCTTGCACTACTCATCACCTTAGTTTCAGATCAGCTCTCTTTCACGTAACACTTGGCTCCTTTTTAGATTAAAAGTCGACTATCGAAGCAGGACGTATCACTTAAACCAGTACGTCGCACTGCATACAGTGCGGTCATTGGCTAAACACATCCTAGTTTCGTTTACGTTGTGTTTCTAACCTTGACGTCGAAAGTGACTTTATCGTACCAGGATGACGTCCCACTAGGGCTTCCGTCGGTGATGGGTGGTTTTGCATGGAATTAGTCAGTAGGGAGTCTCTTTACTTGTCCGGTGCATTTAGTGTGAAGCTGTGGAGGAAGAGTATCCGTGCTAGTGTGTTATCCGCAATAGTTACGGAACTCCGGCGATGTGAACTCTGCTCCATTGTCTGTGACAGGCATCACCGTAAACTCGTGCTGGCTGAGGGTTTGGCGTCATGTCCGTTTTGTTATCTTGTTGAAGGGTGTTCTAGCTGGATGAGACTGGACTTTCCTGCGTATGACATGTGTCGAATAATGGGATTAGTAGCGGGCCATGCTTGTCACTTACTGCTATTGTGTAGTTCGTAGTGCTGACTTGACTTCAGCCTTCCTTTTATTTCTGACAAGGATCCATTTTTTGCTCCATAACGAAGTCGAATTCATTAGAAAAGCTTCAGAAATCATGCACTGGCTAGTTGAGGTATGTGAAATATAATTAAGTAGGGTTACTCTATCTCAAATCATTTTTTTCTATTCTTTCTTTAGACAAGAGCGGTCAGTAACATATAGGCCCCGTCTTCCTCTATCTGCTTCCGTGAAGAAGCCGAGGAGACTGTTTGGTGATGACTGCGACGAGGAAGGAGAAAGTAATCCCTCTGGTAACTACTTCCATCTCCCTACTTGGCGTCGAAAATATATGACGCATATTCCTTATTAGCACTGAGTGAATTCAGTAACTACTAACAGAGGTGTTGCGGTACTCGGCCTGACCAACAAGGTTATACGATTCGATCTCATTCTCCGACTTAATTACAATTTTCTTCCGTAGCCCATTCCGCAGAGGATCCCGAAGTAAAGGAGGTCAATCCAAGGGCATCAAAATCGCAACAAGCAAGGTCCTTTAACCAGACTAGGCTGAAGTCATTGCACAAGGCCCCTCCAACCAATCAGCCTACGATTTTGGGCTTCTTAAAGCGGAAACCCTGAATTTCTTCTGACTACTTGAGTTCACACTTTGTCGTGGTGCCAGGAATGTAATGTCTGTTTCATTATGAATAAAAATGGTAATGTTGTTACAACCATTCATTAGTGAATGCCACAGCGGTTTTACATCTTCGGTTTTCCCAAGGGGGGGAGGGGGCACGGCTGTTACTTATTCGTCTCGCTGCAAACGCGGTCCGCGGCTCATGTATGGTGCTCTTTGGGTTCCTGCTACGGAGGTACTTGAGTAGGAGGCACGGGAGTCGATGAGGATCCTGAATCATCCTTAGCCCTGATGGGAGCGGAACGCAGGCTGTGTATTTTCGAGTGCACCAGTTTTATCTCACGGGCTGTGGGCGAGTAAGTTCCGATTTAGTTGAAGCATTTTGTTCAGCTGACGAAATGCAAGTCAGTATTGAAGCAGGGTATTTGCATTCTAAACAAGCAAAATATCATTTGTTAATTGTTTTATGATCTAATGTCATGAAAACGACTAAAAGTAGGGACTTTAGAGATATGTACTCACCACTGCTAAAAAGAAAAAGACTTTAAAATTTGGGCAAAAAAATATTCTGATTGTCATTTAAAAGTGTTTGTTTGAAAGGTATTGAATTTGTTCAAATCTCGCATTCAAACAGCAAGGTTTCTTTGTTTTAATGCTCCCAGAGATTGCCATTATTTGGTCATAACCGTCCGTCCTGCCGCACAGTTTGGATTTCGATTCGCTTGTTCGTTAGACGATGCGCGAGATTGTTCATATTCAGGCCGGTCAGTGTGGTAACCAGATTGGTGCCAAGGTATAGGTTATTTATTCAGTCACAAAGTCTTTCGTAGTTTTGGGAAGTAATCTCTGACGAGCATGGAATCGACCCAACGGGGACTTATCATGGAGACTCCGATCTGCAATTGGAACGCATCAATGTTTATTATAATGAAGCCTCTGGTGGAAAATATGTTCCCAGAGCTATTCTGGTTGATCTTGAGCCTGGGACCATGGATAGCGTTCGTGCGGGTCCTTTTGGTCAGATTTTCCGGCCAGATAATTTTGTTTTCGGTCAGAGTGGCGCTGGCAACAACTGGGCAAAGGGTCACTACACGGAGGGAGCCGAACTCGTCGACTCTGTTCTCGATGTGATTCGTAAGGAAGCTGAGTCCTGCGATTGCCTCCAGGGCTTCCAGCTCACCCACTCTCTCGGTGGTGGCACGGGTTCTGGTATGGGTACTCTCCTCATTTCCAAGATTCGTGAAGAGTATCCTGACCGCATTATGGTGACATACTCCGTGGTTCCCTCTCCTAAGGTAATCATTTTTGTTTTATGAGACTTTCTAGGTCTCTGATACCGTTGTGGAACCTTACAATGCTACGCTTTCCGTACACCAACTCGTTGAAAATACGGATGAGACCTACTGTATCGACAACGAAGCGCTATACGATATCTGCTTCCGTACCCTCAAGTTGTCGAACCCGACCTACGGTGATCTGAACCATCTCGTCAGTGCCACTATGTCTGGTGTTACTACATGCTTGCGCTTTCCTGGACAGCTTAACGCTGATCTTCGTAAACTGGCAGTTAATATGGTTCCATTCCCGCGCCTGCACTTCTTTATGCCCGGTTTCGCCCCCTTAACCAGTCGTGGTAGTCAGCAGTATAGGGCCCTCTCCGTTCCTGAACTGACCCAGCAAATGTTCGATGCGAAGAATATGATGGCTGCTTGTGATCCTCGCCATGGTCGCTATCTCACCGTCGCCGCCATCTTTCGCGGCAGAATGTCCATGAAGGAGGTTGACGAGCAAATGCTGAACGTGCAAAATAAGAATTCCAGCTACTTTGTCGAGTGGATCCCAAACAATGTCAAGACTGCTGTCTGCGATATTCCTCCGCGCGGTCTCAGGATGTCCGCCACATTCGTGGGCAATAGTACCGCCATACAGGAGCTGTTTAGACGTGTCAGCGAACAATTTACCGCTATGTTCCGCCGCAAGGCCTTCCTCCATTGGTATACTGGCGAGGGTATGGACGAAATGGAATTCACTGAGGCTGAATCTAACATGAACGACTTGGTGAGCGAGTATCAGCAGTATCAGGACGCCACTGCTGAGGATGAAGGGGAATTCGATGAGGATGAGGAGGTTGAGGAAGCGTAAATGTTGGGAGTTTCCAAAGTAATATCATGTCGTTTATCAATAAAATTTCGAAGATTTGACCTTATTGAATTGTCTTCTGCTGATCGGTATTGCCCTCTTAGTTTTTGCGTGGCTGCCCCCTAGTCCAGCGTGTATTGGTGTGAGGGTGTGCCTGCATGTCGGGGGCTGGGTCTCTAGTGTGGCCGCTGACGTGTCCCTTGATACGGCGCTGGTGGGTTTCCTCCGTGCCTGAATGTTATGGTAGCCAGGGCCTTGTAGTGTTTCGGTTTCGTGTGTTCACTTTTGTTGACGGGTCTTAGTCATGGAGTGCTGCTGGGCATCGCAGAGGGTTTGCAGGTGGGAAGCGGGGACTGTTCTGAACCGTTCTCTTGGGTGGCGTCATGAGTGAAAGAGCTCTAAATGCAAGGTTTATGAATAATCTGGAAGGAGACACGAAACCGTCTCTTCTTTATACGCTGGATCCGATATGAGAGAATCCTTGAAGAGCTTTACCTAACCAAATAAGATTGGCACGTAATCTGATTCTCCACTTTGGTCCTATCTGACTTGTCAACTATCCTTCAAAACACTCAGAAATGACGTGATCTTCAGCAACGCCTTCACGATGACCTACGTGTACTTCGAGCTACGATTCGTTAGAACCGATAGCTGGTGCCCCTGTCCTGCAATGCTATCTCAAATGTGTTCCGTTAGGACGAATCACCTACTACCTTTTCAGCTTTCTTATCGTTCCATTTGCCAATGAGTCCCTCTTACACTCTGCAAGCGTTAAAAAGTACACAAGTTTGATCATCTCCTTTTCGGTTGTATCTACCGCTTCAATCAAATTCACCTATAGGTTAGAGATGAACTTCCATTTAAGGCATCAGAATGCTTGGAAATTCAACGACACTGATTTAGACCGTTGCAAACCCTACATGATGGCCTGAATGCCCAACTTTGAAGGAAGTTTGGTTTCCCCATACATCACGCGTTAGGGTGCAATGCGGGCATTATATTAGAGCCTCTAACATGTTTTTTTTGTGATTATTTTGCACGAAAACACTTGTAAATGGGGAGGAGTCTTGCGTGTTCTAGTTTGAACACACACGCACACACGACCCACACTTGCACCACTGTTACTAAGGTTATTCAAATTGCTCACGAAGTGACCTTCCTATCCAATCAAAGGGTAAAATGAATGAAGGGTACACTGCTACCGAACTACCTCCTGCTGTGGTACCAATCCAGTCGCTGCAGTCAATGCCCAAGCTCACCGGCACTTTTGAGCCTATGCTTAAGCCCATTTCAAGGAACGAAAACTTCATTTATCTCTCCCTATGTTCTTCTACGACTCCACAAATGCCTCACTCACTCACTCACTAGTAGCTGTAAAATCGTTTCCGTATGGAGGGATTTATCAGCAGTCAACTTCACTTTTCTTAAAAAACTTTTATGTGCTAGTTAAGAGCGGGAAGCTATCTTCCTAGCCATCCCACGTGTGCCAACTTTTCCAAATGTCAGGTGCTTATTCATGATAATTTTGTTCGCCTCTGTCACAAAAAGATTCGTATCCGAAATCAGGGGCATTCTCCTCTTTGCCTGAGTGGTCGTAGTGTCATCATGCCATCACTGTCATCACACGCTGTTGCATAAGCGTACCACTACTGTCAATGGTACTGTTGCCTGCCATCTGATCCTGATGAACGGTGTCTGAATTGGATTGGACTGTGCTGAGCCACACATGACATTTGTGACAGATATAACAAGCGGCGTTGGAAGAGGTTTTCCAGCTTCTGCAACGTTTCATGGGCGCGGTAGCAGACTTTTCTGAGAGTAAGATGACCAATTTAAAGCCCTGGTTTTACTTTGACGGTCCTTGGAACTTCATTTCTATTGTGGATGTGGTTTCAATTCATTTGACTTATTTATCCAAGAGTACACCAAAACTCCTTTCGATAGTTCCTCCATGCTATTAGCTGCACGACTGTTGGAAATTTTAGCTTTCTTTGGCAGCATACTAAATGTTAATGTCGCCACATAGACGTGAACCAATGACCAGGTTGAAAGGCCCCAATAGGTCTCACTGGTGCATGCTTTTCTAAATGTCTCAGTGTGGATTGTAAATAGCCGTAGGAAGCTTCTTAAAATATTTCATTTGTTTACATAACCACCACCACAATCCACAAGACCTCCTCAACGAGGTGAACTTGCGAATCCCACTCTTGCCAAGAAGTCAGGATATTCCTCCTCCCTTCCTTCCTTCTCACGATTCCGTTTTGCAATATCCATTTCGCAAAAATACGGATTAAACTTTCTTCCGATTGATTAATTAAACCTGGATGTTGCAGAAAAAATGGAGGCTACATCGGCTGGAGGGGTAGATCTTAACCGAAAATACTGCTTGATCTTTAGTAAGTGAGGATTGCGGTATGCAGTACACTACACCATACACAAAGCAAGCTTAGCCTTCTGCGATGAAGTAGTGTATACTTTGAAAGTGTGGAACTGTAGACCGTTCGGTGATACCTGTTGGCACAGCAACCATTTCCCAGCACATACAGCTCTGTAAACGGCAAGATGCAAAATTCAAATTGCTGGCATTTGGAGCCCTTTGCCCGCCATCTATTTCTACTTAGTATTTGCCATTAGAAGATTCAACGACTTCCTTTCCAGTTGGTGAAGGCACAAACGGAGTTAGTCATGACTCACCTTAATTTTGACCGGAAGGTGCTATCAGCATGTTAATTTGGATTTTTTTAGGCCACAGTATCACACAGAGAGCGTGATTTATACCTCTATCGTTGAAGGGTTCATCGGGAGAATCAATCGAATTGATTAAGGCTTTCCTGGGTATTACATTCTGGTGCGGTATACTGCATGTTCTACAACCTTGAGACTGAGGTAATATCGGCCCATGAACCAGATAAGCTCGAATTTTATGGGCTCCGACTGGAAGATTGTTCCAGCAATTCTTTGGACCTTTTGCGCGTCTACTTGGAATTAGTTCGGGTGCTACAGTATTGTACAGCTAGGACACCTTTCATAAATTTTTACGCGTTAAAAAGTTGGCTGTTGGATGCAAGAAAAATCCACAAAAAATTAGTAATTGGTGTGTATTTTTAAACTGACGCAGATACGCGACAGAAGATTTCAATTCTCTCTTTTCAAAAGAGTAACTATTGAAACAGCGAGCCATTTATAAGGGCCTGATATAACCCAAATAAGCGACTTACCAACTAACTAAAAAAGACGAACGAAATCATCATAAAACCTTGTAATCTAATTCCATGTTAGGGTCTCACAAAAAGTGATTCGCACGTCCCTTAACGCAATCATTCGGTACAGTTTGTTAAAAAACCTGATAGAGGAGTCGCTACATTTATCCTATTTTGTTCTAAGGGAAGGCCATAATATGATCTTTGGACGATGTGTAACGGAAGGACACCAACGTAATACCATGGGAGGCGGTATGCCATTCTTCTGAGGCCCAAGAATGCACCCTATAACTGGAGAGACCTATTTACCTGTTGGGTGTAGTGACAAAAAAGGTTGTTAATGGAGCTCTCTCGAAGTTAAAGACCATAAGAGCCCAAATTATCAACTGCAAAAGGGAGTGGAATATCCAAATTTTTTGCTTTCAAAAGACAGCAAATGACAGGGTCACATACTCAAATCCAGCATTCGTGTTGGGTCGGTCTTTGTACCTTGAATTTGGCCTGAGTGTAAAGTGGAATTCCTTTTTTTCCCACAAGGCGCGTCCACTGAGGAATTGGCAGAGCGTGGAGAGGGATAGAAAATCTTCCACTTGGGTCAATGATTAATGGCAGTTTGCTAGGCCATTTCCACGGCCTTTCCAATTGGTTGAAACCTCGGTGTGCTTGGTTAATGGCCAGAGCTGCTCCCAAAAAAAGAACAGGACGTCAGCATTGGTAGTCGTGCTTGTTTAATTAAGGAGGTTCCGTTGGAGCTACATACTGACTGAATTTTTATCTACACTTCTGACATAAAATTAGAGGAAAGTTCCCACAGTTTATAAGTCCAGTTGTTTAAAAATCGCTACAATAGTATCTAGGGTTTATTGTGTGCGGTTGCTAAGTTAATTACAGATTTGTCGTTCCCCAAACTCCAATACAAAATGCACTGTTTTAAAAGAAAGAACAATAAGTACCATTAAGGGAAATGTAACATAACTTACAAAAGGCATTAGAATACTTTTCCTACTCGTTTTGGGTTGAAAAGACAAGCTTAGTTTTTGAAAGATAAGATCTAATTCAAACCTCTTGACAAAGGGAGGCAGATAGGCGCGGTGACAAACGAGGCCAGTGAGCCAGTGTACCATGCGTCCTCTAAGTCGATCATTCATCTACCCTCCTCCAGAAGAGAATCATCCAGCTATCTTGCAAGTAGCGAGAAAGTTTATCTTTTGGTCTCTTGGCTGCCAAATACTCATTTTTAAGTGCTATTAGTGTATTTGATACCCTATACGATAACTGAGAAGGGCCATAGATATCCACCTTAATTTTATAATTTTTGTACTGTCACCACACGACCTTGAAACTGGGCTAGAAGTCGCGAGACTGCTTGCGTAGATTATCGATTTATGCCCGCCGCAGTTTCCTTTGGCACGATGCGTCATTGTATCAAAAACCAGTAATTGACGTGAACAAAGCTTTTACAAAAAATGTCAAATTGACGGACAAGACGTTTTGACATCTTCGCGCACACTATATCCTTCAAGAGTGTATTATGACTATCTACTTATTTGTTTATATTATCAAATTTTGGCTAAAGTTGGATGCACAGCTTATCAGCCTTTGCATTGACAAAGCGATGCGTAAATGAATAAGTGCGTCTTTGTGACGCGTCCCTGTGAGTCAAATCACGCTCTAGGGGATTAGTACTTCGGAGAGGAGCCATGTTACCGTTTGACCTACACAGCTGTCTTTATATAAACCACATTAATACCACTTAGACAAGTTCCTGGTTATGTGTTTACCCATCTACTCGATTTTTTACTCCTTTCATCTACAATAAAGCTAACTTATTTCGATTCGCATGGTTTGGCTTCCTATGTTACAAGACCGCGGTGGTGAAATACCTCAATGTTCTGCAGATCCTAGAGGCGTATGCTTCTGTTATCATAAACAGGCCAGATATTAATCTTACTGGCTTTGGGATGAATTAGACTTGGCTCTAGTCCCTAAGAGAACTCCCCATCGATTCGTCCCCACATACTTGTGCAATCACATCTGGCAGCCACAAATGCCTCCCGATTATTGGTAGAAAAATTATACACTCATTTCATCCCGCATTAACAAAGTAGATTTAACTGTGGGAACACAAGAACCCACGCACTTTAATGTAAATAAATAGTGCAGCCCATTTCTTTAGTAAAAATCACCCAACTGCCAAATCGGTTACCTTCATCCAACTAATCAGAGAAAGCAAGATGTTAGAATAGTAGTTAGCTGAGAATAAGCATCAGCATTTAGACCGATTTTGCCTCCCATTTCACCAGTAAACGGTCTTTTCTACGGGCTGTTCACTATTGCCTCTTTTGGCTCGCAAGCCGCTAGCTATGGCACGATGCGATTGGTCACTTGTTTTTACTCCTTTCAGCGTAACATCAACGTGCGCGCTTCCGTAAGACCCATTTGCCCTCTGATGAGTCATCCACACACACAGATGCAGGAACGGCGTGGGCGAACAAATCTCCTGCCAACGTACGCATGCGGTAGCACGTGCGCACAAATGCAATCGATGGGCCATACATGTGCGTATGTATATGCCTGCACGCATCTCAACTGTGCGTGCGCCTATCCGTCCAAAACCACTACTACTAAGGCATCCGCTACCACACGATCGATTGGCTGGCTGGGCTGTTGGCGTCACAACTTGGCCTCCTGCTGGTTGCATTGGTGGCTGAGTAATAAACGATGCGAGAGGGCGGAGGACACGAGCAATGGACCAATGGCACGCGGTCGTAGTTTAAATGCATGCACGACAAAATCTCAAGCAAAGGGTTTGCCTCCTCTTTCTGATAGCCATAAGGCATACCTGAAATGAGCAGTCTTCTGGTCTCGGTACTTCAATAAAATTAAACGATTTTTAAGGCGGAAAGCTTATAGGGCTTATTACAAATGAATTCAACTTTCTTCTGACTAAATAAACATGGAATTCTTTCTGCTAATTCACTCAACAGTGCTGGCCAACATCATTAAGATTCATTACTAAACGTTTAGAAGAATTTTTGATTTACGTAGGATGAATAATGGGGAAGGCTAATATGCCGACATAACGCTACATCTGTTAGTGAGAATATCAAGTAGCACATGATTGAGTTACATAAGCAGATGAAGTAATTGATTATTTCCACAGGATTTTCTGCAACCTCATACGGGTAGTGACATGCGCGCTTTAACTAAATGACCCAGGAGTCCCAAACAGGTCCGAACGCAGTGATTGAGGTCGTGATCAATTTCAACCAATCACGTTGCACTGTTGGTCAAACCGGCTTTGCAACATTCGCCAGAAACTACGTGCTTTACATTGGCACAACAGAGAACCCAGTGTCAGTCAAACCTATAATCGAGAAAACCATATATTCTAGCCGTAATGTAACAAAACTTCCATTGTACATTCGTTTGCTCAAGATTTTAAAGTGTCTGAAAATGGATTTTTATAGCGGATAATCTTGTCTATACCTCAGAGAAGCAAGCATCAAACTCTTGAATAGTTATCTGCCACCTAAAATAACCATCTTTCCGCTCTTAAAGTCATAATCCAAAATCCACCTGATCTCGGATGACTCAAAGAAGCTATTTTCACAGCAAGGTAGAAAGGAACGGAAATGAAATAAAATTTTTGACGGTGGAATACACCTTGCTACTTTATTTACAAAAGTAACAATGCAATAATGACATTACAATTGGCACCAGTAAATACGCAAAATATGTTGCTATTACTATCATTGAGCAGGGATTGGCATCAAATCCATGCAAACTGCTCGGTTCTCTCAGTTTTGGAACCAATTTTCTCTGTGCAGTATTCTACTCATCCCTCTCAGCCCTTTATCATGTTAACGATAAGCACCATACATCAGGACTGACTGATAAACGAACGAATTTCCGATTGAATTGCCTAGTCCCTGAATCAAAACTCAGCTATGGATGCTTAAAATGCGAAGACTTACTACAGAATTCGTGAAACAGCGTCAGCCTGTGGTAAACCTTCATTCCGCATTATGACCACTAATGGAGGACGATCATGTTTTAATGGATCGACCGTTGCGTTTACTGTTCCTGAACGGAGCAATGCATGGCACTCCTCTTCTTTCCATTGCCATTTTACAAGTGTTACCATTAAAATCATTAATCAGTGTTAATAGGTTGCATCCTTTATCTCTTGTGGTCGATTAAAATTTGAGGAAAGACTCGTTGTAGTTGAATTAGAAGGGAGACCACGGGTAGTGCTACAGATGACGCTTAAATGGATGTTTAATTAGTTAACACAGTCTTCTGGTCGTGCCTATAGCCGCCTACTTCTTCATTATGGTAGTTGCAAGGCTGGTAAGCCTAATCAAGCCTTCAGGGTTAACTTAAAGCGTTACGGCCATGTCAGCATTCAATTTTAGAGCCAATGACACCCGCGCTTCCTGACTGCAGATTCCAAACTCAAATAATGAACGCATCAGCCTACATGCAAATATGGAGAATTTTGTTAAGTGCTAAATTAAGGAATTCGCTCTGGAGTCGTTCTACATAATTTTATAGGACCCTCCTTCCTCGCATACGGCTTCTACAATCCGAAGGAGGATGGTCAAAGGTCCATCTTTTGAACCACTACATTCAGAGTGTCGTTGGATAACTTGTACGGAATTTCTTCTTTTAGTGATTACGACTAGCGAGAGTGAAGACCTTCCGATAGGGACAAGCGATCATTTTGCAAGTTGTGCTAAAGTGGCATTAATTTAACTTGGTGATTTTCCATTTGGCCTTTCATGACAATGCAGTTTTCATCATAGTAGATTAGTTCAGTTCACATATCTACTTTATGAAGTAAGCAAAGGTTTGTCAAATATTTACAAGAGGTTCAAGTTGGTATATGCAGTTTAGGCTAATCTTTCAGTCTAAACCTATATGAAAATTTTATAAGGCCTGCCGGTAGGAAGGAAGATTTAATCTTAGCATTTTAGGGGAGCCGGAAGGCCGCAGGTATGAACAGAAGACCAGGGCACTAATAAGGCAACCGAAACTGTGAAGATTGAAGAACTCGGATAGTTAAATGCAATTATGAAAATATCACTTTGCTTCATAGTCCCCTTCCTTTAAGGCAATCGTTACTTGTGAGAATGTTACCTAATATTGGAGCCTTTTTGTAAAATATACAGTTTAAAGCAGCCATACAGAGTTAAAATTTATTAGGCATTATTGACTCCTACTTTGTGTTCACTTCAATGCTCCCCAAACGGCTGTCTGAGCTCCATTTTGTTACCAAGGCTATGGAAGGTGCGTAACGTCCACATTCACATGACCATTGCAGAAGTTCCAAATTGGATGATTTCAGATTGCCCAAGTATGATGACTTTTCTGTGATTAATTATTTTTCCATGGAGACTGGGTTGATTGCGATATGGCTATGAAAACTCTTTCTTTGTGAGTCTTTACCGATCCAACCATTCGCAACACACGCTTTCTTCCGTGATGCTCCGATATGAGATTAAGCAACTGAAAGTGAACTTTTAGCTCCTTTGATGTGGACTCGCTTACTGTTACCATCACTGTGGCTTCCGGAGTTATCTGTGATGCCATGTTTGATTGGACTAAGATGTTCCAGATTATGACAGAAACGGCAAAACTGAAGAGTCCACATTAGTCAAGTTTTAAAGTGGGACAAATATAACCAAGTTGCACCCCCCAAAAATTTCACGTTTAAATTTTTATTCACATCCGTAAACAGCAACTGACATTTTGCTCAAATAAATCTTAAGTGATTTTTTTAAACAAAATGTAGGAACCGTGACCGAAGGGTACAAATGCACATCTTTCAAACCTGCGGGAGAGGTTCAGTACTACACAAAAAGTGGCTCAGGTATCACATGACCTGAAACGGTCAACTGAAGCATTAGCTCCAATTGAAAGAAGGACATTGCATGTTTGCATGAGGCCGTTTTCGAAAGAGATGAAAACAGCTGCAATTAAATTAAACTTGGGTAAACTAAAAGAAGCATACAGAAGTGGAATAAGCTTTTGTGTATTTTAGCGCATTAAAAGAGGATCAGTAATTGGAAGGGCTAAAGGCATTTGATGATAAAATATGTCGAGCAGCCGAGCTACTCCTTTGGTTTAGTATTGTAGGCCAGTTTATAGCAAAAATCTATTCAAAAAACAATAATCACAGTTGTTTTCTCCCCTGGAAAGTGCTTACGGAGTGCGTAAGTTCCTTTCAGGATAAAGTTCTCTCACATACCTCCATCTCTGACCTGCGAAATGGTCGAACCAGTGTGACGGTGGGTGACAAGAGCACCGGTCAACCACCTCCCATCAAGAGGAAGGAAATGACGTGTCCACTGCCCCCATGGCAGTTCACTCCTTCACTTATCTTCTCCGATATTGATCCTTAACGTCCTAATCCTTTCTTTAAATGTTCACAGACTTCACCACTTTAAAAACTTTTCTGCTAAGAAGCTGAATATCCTACCAGATGATCATGTCATCTTGTGTTTGTACTAGACCCAGCGACTGAGTAACCTGCCTGCTTAGATATGCGGTTTATAAACACACCACTGTTGCATACTAATCATAAAATGACCTTTTTATTAAGCAAACCAATCCCAATCTCTCTTACTGATGTTGCCTCAATTTGCTTGTCTGTATGGATTGCCCCTTTTGTAAGAAAGATGGCAAAATGAAAGCCATGGAGATATATATATGGTCCATTTTCATCCTGACATTGAAGATAGTTTTCAATCTCTTAAACGAGAGAGGCGCTTAAATGCTCCCGTAAGATACCGATCCTCCCTATACAGATACCGCAACTAATGATTAGATGACTGAAGTGCTTACATGATCACATTCCCCTAATTCTCCTGATTTAAAACAATTACAATCGCGTTAACTATAGTAAACAGTCGTTGAACTCTGACTTCACTGGCATTATGGTCACCAAGAATGCGAGAAAATTTGCAGTCGAAAAGCATTAACATCCTGCATACCGACATGAGACAAAGCCACTATTTGTAACGCCCTGGTTAGGTGAGTGCTAACCTTTTTTAAAATTAAATCCAAGTGGCCCGTTGTCAAGTCACACCTTGGCTCCACACCATTTGGGGGTATAAATAAACGGTGAAGGGTGTTCCGTAGCTGTTTGTGACAATAAGATGGCAACCATCAGCATCTCTGGAATCTTGTCCAAAAAGGCTAACGGTGGTTCTCTCTCATCGACGGAGATCGACTACTACATTAAGGAATTAGCTGAGGACAACATTAACATCGCTCAAATTGGCAAGTAAACCCTATAATTTGTTTCTTGTAAACAAATGTATGGGACCCATTACGTATGGTAGAAATCCCTAGTACGCATATGGAATTTCGGATCTTAGAGCACAAAATGGGGTTAGTAGACAGACTTTGACTTTGTTACTCCCGTATCACATTACAAGGTAAAAAGATAAAATGAACGATATGAAAACTAAACTGAGAAGAGCAATGTCCAAAGCTTACCCATCTGGCAACGAGAAGGGTGAGGGAAGGAGAGGGCTATCAATCGTACCGTCATTAAGGTTCCGCCAATGTCAGGCGATATTGATTAGACCCGACCAACACCGTGTATTTCAAATATTACGTGTCACGTGATTTACGAAGGGAGAGTTTTAAGACAGTCTAAAAATGTACATCTCGGAAATGCTCACACTAAAAGCCCGTGGACTGGAGTTGTGTAAGAAGGACTATGATGATCTTGTTACACATTTGTGCAAAAAAACCATTTCGGCTGTTCAACTGGGTGAGTCTCTTGCTATTTCTTTGTTAAAAGTTGTAATCTAACGCTTTGTTAGTTGATGAGGCACTAATCTAGAACATCTCGTGGCAAATACAAGGCTGTTATTGAAGTAGAGCACGAATGGATTACACTTAATTGAAGTCTTAATTAAAACTGCTGGATTAGCAAGGTCCGTCGTATCCATCGTATTAGTACAGCTAACCTAGAACTTTTGAATTAACTCAGAGGACGTGGTGAAGGTAAACTCCAACAACATATTAGGCACATAAGGATATGGGGATGAATTCACAAATGGCAGAACTCCTTTCTGATTCACGCAGTTTCACACAGCAGCAATCTGGAGTGACGATGCTAACATTCAACAGTATGTTTAGTCACTTTCCCAGGCAGCGTCGGGGATAAGATAAACTTAAAAACGATCCTTTTTGAATCCTCCACTTATAAAATTATCAATTTTAAGTGGTTTTGGGGGCCATTTTCATTAAAAAAATTCTGAAATCTATATACATTCTCAGTCAAGTCGAGCTGCTCTCTTTAAACACAGTCAACCTGTAAAACCTGTAAACAACACTACACGCAACTAACACTTAATGAATTACAACACTTCTACACCTACCATGGCGCCGTCTGCGCAATATTTGAGACGGAAGTAGTCTGTTGCCATTCTGCGTCTCTGCCTCATCTGTAAAAGCGCATTTCGGAGGCTAAAAGGTGGGGGACAAAAAATAATGCAAAAGAAAAATTTTTTTGTGTCGGCTACCTTTTTTAAATTATAGCTTCCATATTTCGCAAGATCATGATTCCTGATGACTCCACGAATCAAGATACTCTAGTTCCAAAACTGCACCTTAGCTGATTTTGGTGTTCACAGGTGCCTTTTTGATGGCCGTGTTCACCAGAGGCATGACAACAGAAGAAGTGGCCAATCTAACAGCTGCCATGGTGAGCCATAGTGACAAGCTCCGATGGAATGATCAACAGTGGGCCAAATCGGTAGTGGACAAACATAGTACTGGTGGTGTGGGTGACAAGACGAGCCATATTCTTGCTCCAATGATTGCTGCTTGTGGTGGGAAGGTGAGAGAATTAGTTCACAATTTTACCAATTAATCAACAAATATGTTTTCAAAGGTTCCAATGATCAGCGGTCGGGGATTGGGCGTCACCGGCGGCACGATCGACAAATTGGAGTCCATTGACGGCTACTCGGCTAGCATTGGCGAGGAGAGGCTGAAAAACATGCTTAATGATACTGGATTCTTCATAGTCGGTCAAACAGAACGTTTAGTGCCTGCAGATCGACAACTTTACAAGTATCGTGATGTCACGGGAACTGTGCCTTCTGTGCCTCTAATCACAGGTATGCACCCTTAGGCAATCAGGTTGAAGACCCAGAAGAAAAATGCAATATTAGCTTTTCAAATTACAATCCCACTCAAATTCATCAAAATTTTTTGCCTTTTCAGCCTCTATTTTGTCGAAGAAACTTTGTGAGGGCCTTCGTGGACTCGTGGTGGACATTAAATTAGGTTCTGGTGCCCTTTTCCAAAAGTTGGACGAAGTTCGAGAACTTGCCATCAGTCTGGTAATTTGTTCCGTCTGAAATCTTAATGATGAAAGATAAGCTAGGGCTTCCAGTAAAAAACTTAAATCCATTATTTCAAAACATGGGGACACACTTTCTCAAAGCGACAAGTGATGTTGAAACAGTACATTTATCAACTGAGGCCAATGAGTAATGATACTTATTTTGTGGAAAATTTTCCAAAACTTGAGTAGCACTATTCATATTTTAGGTCACAGTTGGACGAAAACTTGATCTAAAAGTGGTGGCGGTGATTTCATGGATGGATCAACCATTGGGAAGCTGCATTGGAAATGCCCTTGAAATGGCGGAGGTGTTCTCAATTCTCAGTGGTGGTTCATTTCAAGGTCGCCTGCGTGAGCTTGTTCTCACACTAGGTGAGCTTTGTGAATTGCAGCACTATTACTGGCCCTTGCCCTGGCACTATTGCCAGCATTGTCATCACCATATATGCCATCATGACAAAGAGTCGTGATCGCGCTCCCCACCACATTACTTGTGATGCCTCTCAATAGTGGTAGTTGTGGGACGCTCTTACTTCTCCTTGCTACTGTATTTAGTATCACTACTTTAAAGCGTTTGTGTCAATGATATTCTGAGTGTCTTAATGCGGGGCTTTCGACTCAGATCACTGCTAAAGTGCTGAAGCTTTTCGTCTATCCACACATGAAAAAAGTGTTCTATGCGCATGAGAGCAGAGTTGTGCATAAATACGTAGCAGCCCCCACTTAGTTGCGTAAATCGAGAGGATTTTATCTGCCTCCTACCCCTGTCTGGTTGCAAGGTGCTGCACCAATTTGGAAGCGCAGCCGTGACAATGATTATCTTGGATTCACAGGCGAGAACATGATGCAGGCAACTGAACTTGCCACAGAGCGTGCTAAAGCACGAGTCATGATGCTGGAGGCTGTGCGAGATGGCAGAGCACAGATGGCGATGCGGAAGATGCTGGTGAACCAAGGCGTGAGTTCGGGAGTCGCGGAGGCCCTCTGTTCCCCGCCCCCACCTGACTGCATCGACCCCATCGATTACTACCTAGGTGTGATGGGCAAAATGGCCAACGGGAAGAAGTCTGTCAAGGCTCCGAGATCCGGTGAGTTATTTAATCCGTGCTAGATGGGCATTTTAACTGGTCGTTCATCTAAACCCAGTGTATTTTTTTTATGAGCCTGTAATATGACCACGTGACATGCCCAGATGTAATGAGGGTGCTCAATTCTACATGCAGCCAAGCCCTTAGTGTTGTTGGCATATGTGTTGGTAGGCCCCATGGAAAAGCTCTGAATACAAGAATAGTTGGGAGAGTTCCAGTTAGGCGATCATGATCACGCACATGCTGATGGCCGTAAGATTGGATCAGCAATGCAATCGTGCTTGTGGATTGCAATATGCGTTTGACGCCCTACGAACTATTCAACTGGCGTGGAAAACTCAACAACCCTCTGCAATGCGGCAATATAATCACGAAAATGTTGAGCTAAATGATATGTCCTGTCACCTCAGAGGAGAGTGGTTCATCACGGTGTGGATGCTATAGTTTTTTGCTGTGATCATGTCATACACTTGTGACACACCAGATGAGATAGAAAATGTGGGACGTCACAGATATGTGACACCGGACCTCTGCCGATCAGTAATGAAAGCATTGGCATATGTTAGTGATTGATGGAAACGAAGCTCAGTCAATTGTGTGGTTGATTAAATTGATGCATCACATGCGAATTATTGCATTTGGGTGGAGTTGTGCGAGGTGGTTGGGGTGCTGCACAGGCGTACCTGTTTTTTCATCACAGTGTGATTTTTTGCTTTCGTCACAACTTAATGGATAGCATTGGTAATTTTCCGTGGTTTATTCTGCAGTCTGAAGTGCTGCAGACTAAGTGAGGTATTTCATTAAAGGAATGTCTTCATCGCCTGTCAAAGTGCCTTGGAGTAGTCTCTCAGGTTAATAAGTGGCTTTCACATCAATCTACCATTGACTTCAGATAATAATGAAGGCACTGATGCATGACTATTTGTCACAAATATCCCTGTTTGTGGAGCATTTGTTTCACTTGTCATCAGTTGAGAGGGTGGGTGTGGTGGGTCTGAGAGGAAGGTGTGATTGGGAAGAAATTTGCCAATATCCGATCTAATAGACGAGGTGCAGTGAGTGTAGTGAATTAGAGCCAAGGCAGGTGTGGATCGTCCTCGAAATGTGACGTCATTACCTTCATTTGCTTTCTCTTGATGGAAAGTGGTTGACCGGTGCTCTTGTCACCCACCGGCACACTGGTTCGACCATTTCGCAGGTCAGAGTTGGAGGTATGTGAGGATGCTCAACCCCATATGGGACGCATATTTCAATGCTTTATGACTATTATACAACAAAATATGTAATCTTATAGCTGTCTTCTGCCTTTCATCATAAACAGTTTGCCTAATGTGACGACTTGTACCACAAACTCAGAATAGACTTACAACGACTTTTAGTTGTTCCAGAAAGGCCTCCTCTATGTCTCGAACATTCGTCCTGCGGTGATGCTTATTTACAGAATCCTCTAGCACTGAAAACTTTTGATTAAACTAACAAAGACTCACGAAAAATGTACCGAAGTGGCTTACGCAGAAGGCCATGAACGAATGCAGTCAGTAAAAAACCGAGGTATATGCAAATCAACTTCACGCCAAAGTGAGAGACAGGTAAGAGTGAACGAGGTTTTGGTCTCATCTGCAGACCTCCCGATTTTGCAGGTTACATCAGCGACATTGACGCTGGAACGATAGCTCAGGTGGTCTGGCGTCTGGGTGCAGGTCGAAACAAGTTGGATGACGCGATCGACCATACCGTTGGCATTCGTCTGCTTAAACATGTTGGAGACGCAGTAAAATCGGGTGAGTTGGATGATCAAAAAGTAGTGGGGACGGAACCATTAATCTCACTATTGACACATAGGCTTTGCTATCTCATTTGCTTGATCTTATTCCCAAAGGTTAAAATTCTGTCTTTTAGTGAATCCTCTTATAATATGGCGCTGTTTAAACACGCTCGTATTGTTTAACCTCAACATTTTGTCAATTTATGGGTAATATGACGATCTAAGGTACAGTTTTGATAAAAGGTGTCGTACAAATTAAAAGGAAATCAAAGTACCAGATCAAAATATTTTTGAAATGAAACAGAAACTCAAATAAAGGAAGGACTGAGAGCCTATATGGCTGGTTGAAAGGTAATGTTTCAAAACTGAAGTATAAAATCGGTGAGACCAAAGTGTCTACGCAATTCATCTAATGTAAGCTATATGGTGGACATATTAGTCCGCGGCTATGTGAACCAATAACAAAACAAAATTGGGGCTTTTTCACTCATATTTATCGATTGTCCTTATATAAGAAGGCGATTGCAGACGTGGACGAAATGGAGGCGCTTTAGCCCAAACACTGATGAGAAAATTGACCTAACGGAAATTTTTCTTTCAATTTGGAATAAATTTCTACACTAGTAGGTTTCATGTGTATTGACAGGAGAGGTAATTTATTGGATTAAACTGGACAATGTTTCACTGCATAGCCCTCGTCAAGTTTTGGGCTTTGTCTTTGGAACTCTTCTCGTATCTGCCTTTCTGCGTGGGCCTCCATAACTAAAGTCAAGTGAAGTCCTCACCTCGCGACAGAGAATCTTCTAAATCCAAAGATAATTTTTGTTAGGGTTAGCCTGCCCTCCCAACCATCAACAGATGATCTTAAATTGTTGAACGCGATGTTGATCATCACATTTATGAGGAATTATTTAGGTGAACGGCTCTCTTCACTCTGGATCTGTTATTGTAGGTGAGGTCTGGTGCATTATCTATTACAAAGAAAAGGAATTGGATTCAAAACTGGAAATCATGACACATTCAGCCATCACCGTGCTTGAGGAGACTGCCGAAACACCAAATGTCATCGTGGAAGTAATTGAGTAGTTTTAAGGCCTTGTAGTCTTGTTCTAACTTCTTGATTGTCAACATTGATCCGAAATACGTTCATTCGAGCTAAGCACGCTTTTATGCTGCACTTGGTTTGATGTAAAACACAAAAACATTCGTAATTTGGCAAGGGCAGAGCAAGGGAAGTTCAAGTCCAACCTCGACATATAGGTTAATGCAAGAAGAGAAGAGAGTGCATTTCAGGGAGTGGAAAGTAAATTCCTTTTTTCCATAAAAAAACTATTGCTGACCAGATCCCACACATTAATCTACTACACAGAAAGCAGCTAGTGCGCCGTAATCTGTGAATCCGTATGGGTCAGAACGGGAACTAGCTTAAACGCACGGGGAGGCGAGTGCACTGAACCGGGGGGTAATTAATAATGTGCTCGTTCTCTCAAGGAATGTTGGGATACAAAAGTACAAAGCCTACTTATCACCATTAGCCAGTCAATCCAAAAAGGTGCATTTTAATGGTTTAAAGAGAGAAGAAACGAACTAAGAGTCCTGGAAGCCCACCGGCTAGCATCTACTAAGCTGTGCCATGTGAAACACTCTGGATCAGAAGCTTTTATGTTCGCCTTTTTCCAATTGATGTAGATGTAAATCGTTTCATTCAATTCGCATATTGAACATAATTAAGAATTAGTTTTAATACGTTAACTTTGAATGATATTCCAATGCAATGATAGAGTGCCTTCTTGAATGTGATGCAGCACCTATGAAGAATTCATCAGCGGAACAAATCAGGTTTTTTAAATGACTCTTTCCGCCTCTTTAAACCTCCGACAGAAAAAAAAAAATATAAAGAAGCATTTTTCCAGCTTAGGAGCAGAATTGAGTTTATTTATTGACGCAGACATGTTCAAATCACATCAGGTTAAACCAAAGAAGTTGCCAATAAGTATGCCAAGATGGATTATTTTTTCTGATTATAAAAGTTGTAAGGATTTGCTTCAGGCGAAACCGGCATTAAACCGCACTGAGATAAAGCCAAAAAAACGCGGAGATACTTAAATCCACCTAAAAGAATACCACAGTAAAGGAGTGTTACAGATAATGGGGAAATATCAGTTCTGGCCAAGGAGAACCTGTAAGGACGGTTGATAAAATTTCAGCATTTTCACTGACCATACTTTAAGTCAAAATTATAACACAAATTGCAACCTGCACTTTTAAGCTGAAAAATTAAATGCAATTGCACTGATTCAATAATATCTCATCATGTATCGAATTCGGAGGGCTCTTCACTCTAAACAGATTGCCCTTTCCAGGGGCGGGATAACATTCGGGCCGAGTCAGTTGTTTCTCAACCCTTCTACATGACAGTGATGCACAGTCTGTCATGCTGCGACTTTGGAGGAGACTTGGCACGCTACAAAATGTTAGTGAGAATTGATACAAAGCACCCAAATAAATAAAACAATCGACAACTTTTACCACCACATTTAATAAATGCATCTTTCGTCAGCGTCCGTCACTGTAACATGGGCGAAAATTTCTGTGTTGAACTAAGGGCTACTGTAGCGTCTCGAGACTCCCTGAAGACAAAAGAAGACAAAATACTCGGGCAGAGTATATGTTTGGCGCAGAGAAGGTGTCTGGGCTATTGGCATGGCCCGAAAGGCCAGCCCACCCAGCGAGGTACAAGAGGGCTAATTCAAAGTACAAAAGTGGCACCTCGCCAGCACTGAGGGATAAACCACTATCGTATTACACGACTATACAAAGTAATGATGTAAAGTACTTGCAGCTTAGGCTTAACTATTATTTGTCTTGAAACTACCAAATTTCAAGACAAGCATCCTAGGTTCGATATTATTAATAATGGTATGAAAAAGTTGGGAATATCAGAGGTTCAACTTTCTGTAAGATTATATGAATTTGGTCGTCGTGCATCAAATATTTAAATCACAGAATCGATCAGTGCGTTGCTTATTAGCCAATAAAGTTAACCAATGGCAATAGGGATAGTGTAGTGTATGTCGTGTCAAACAGCGGAGCATTGTCGCCGGACGCTTCAACATGGTATTCTGTGTTTATTTGTTTACCTTTTTAGCTGCCAATCACGCTGCTGAAAGCATCATGCAACATGCCAATGGTTTGTTACTTTTGATTTGTTATTTTCACTCTAGTTGGTTGAACTCAAAAGTGGTGAGACCTACAACGGTTATCTAATTGCCTGTGATGACTGGATGAATATACACCTCAAAGAAGTTATTTGCACATCACGCGTAAGTTTTTTGGGTTCAGATTTTTAATCGGTAGTTCATACGCAGGATGGTGACAGGTTTTGGAAAATGCCAGAGTGCTTTATTCGTGGAAGCATAATAAAGTATTTGCGCATCCCCGAAGATGTCATTGACAAAGTGAAAGAGGATATGCAAGCGTCGAGGGTACGAAATAGAGAGCTCAGCGGACGTGGTGGTGGTGGAAGTCGGAACAAGTTCAGAGGTGAGCTCGTATTCTCCGTATATGAAATGGATAAGCACATTCCGGTTCACATGTTTGTGTTTGTTCTAGAACCCAGGCTTATTTTCTGTAAACCAAGTGATTTAACTTATCTTTTTTGCGCAAGGTGTAGATTGGTAATATTGACTGTAGAATAAGGCACCGCTTCATAAGAAACTCTAAATATGAATCAAAGAAAGCAGATTCTTGCTTATGCCGATTTTTTCTTGTTTTTTATAATACGGTCTTCGACTCTATAACTAAGGTAGCTTAGAGTACGCTTTCGCTCTTGATATTCACCCCATTTCTTAAATGGCTTTTGTGTGACAAAAATTGTGCACAAAATTGCCATTACCAGCTTGCTTAAATTGGCAAATGAAAATCAGGAAAATTGTCAAATTTTAGGTGGTCGCGGCGGTGGAGGTAGTCGTGGTGGTGGGAAATTCGGCGGAAATAGAGGGAAATAGGCCATTCTTTTAAGTGCCCCCTGTGACTCTTGTAAATACACTTTTTTAATACCGAGTCTTCTGACGTTTCCTATAGAGTACATCTATTAGGAATTGGGAAATCTGTAACAGTAGTAACTTTGGCTCGATAAAATGTTCAATTCATTATGGATACGGCCTTTATGGTAGCTTTTTATCACAATGATTGGTTAATTCTCTTGCTCTGAATATGTTTTAGTTTCTTGACACATTTTTAACCTTAAGAGGCGTAAAACTTGTGATGAAGTTGTTTGGGTTAGTATGTAACAGCGTTGGGGTTTTGTAAATTATTGGAGGATAATACTGGTGTGTACATGCTACTAGCTACGCCTAAATAATGCGGCGGTATCCTAAGGCTGAGTTTCGGCTTCGGTACATTAGGCGAGGGTGACTGGTGCGATTTGGGGCCTGCAAATGAGACAAAAACGTTATCGCGACTAGGGAGGTCAACTTATTAATTCCCTTGTGAATGCAATGAACGAGGAGGACTTATCAGCCAATGGCGTAGAGCTCAGCTGATTGGAGGATATTTGAACGGGTTCTCATCGATTTTCCACTCAACGCTTGCAGACACGCGGCAGTGAGATACGACGACCAGAAAAATCACAGCACGAGCAGCGGAGAGGCAAACGCACGGATAGCGTTTTCTCTCGATCAGTTATAAGGAAAGTAAATTAATTAATTAACAAAGAGACGAATTGCGTCGAAATGGAGTGCGTAGGGGATAACAACGAATACGAGTATGTGTATGAGAGCGACTGCAGACCGGCACCCGTTTACCAGCCTGACAACCTGGCCATTCCTGATGGACAGTTCTGTAAC
>NW_020170407.1:515984-520113 GCF_000524195.1 Echinococcus granulosus | reverse complement strand
TTATCGTGGCCAAGACTGCTGCAGACCCGAGGCCATCAAACAAGTGGATAACTTAGCCATTCCAGACGGTCAGTTTTGCAACAATACCCTCTATAGATCGGACTATCGTGGCCAGGACTGTTGCAGACCCGAAGCCATCAAGCAACCGGACAATTTGACAATTCCTGATGGACCTTTCTGCAATTCTACGATTTATCGTGCTGACTATGGGGCCATTGATTGCACCCCACGGCTTGTGAGGCGGCTCAAAAGAGGAGGTGCATGCCGTTCTGGAGCTTGTGGGAAATCTCTTAGCATCCCAATGATTCCAAATTGCTGCAACTCCAATTCTTCGACTTCCTGTCCCAAAGCTGATGCTACCAAAGCAAAGGAGTAAAGAGGCCATAACTTCACTTCATCCAAACAAAGCATTTCTTTTTATTTGAGTGATTTTATTTCGAATCTTATTCACTTTTTCTCCTACAATATGACTGAATTTTGAAAGGAAACTCGCTCTTCTTCACGCTGGTTCCTACGGTACTGTACATGTTATGCATTGTTTGCAACATTCAGCCATTCACCAAACAGCTTATCCTCGGTTGAATTTTCGACGGAAGTCATCACACGGAGGCATTAAAAGCCAGTATTTGGTTGAATCCTACAGTTGCACATTAGCAGTTTTCGCGCACCTCCCGAATGAACATTTTGGTAAATCTCTTGTGTGATCAATGAAATACACTTGACTTCACTCGTACGCGATTTTTGCTTACCAACGTCTTGAAATGCTGAATCCACAAACGGGGTTAAATGCACATCTTTTTAAACTTTGCCAACCCTTTTTCATAACTGAACAAGGGAATTCATGAATCAACTTTTTTTTTTTGGCATTAGCAGGAAAGAAAAAGTGGCCTAAATCTAATCGATCAGTGATCAATTGCGCGTGGAACGTATAGAGGAGCAAACTACTTTTATGATAATCAGTAGCAAACATGAAGTACATTCACCAAAATAGGTGGGGGAAAGTCGACAATCTGAGAATGTTGAAGTAGTAAACACAAACAGACCAGGGCTTCAAGTCTTCGCCAAGGTCGTACTAAGCCGAGGCAGCATGACACATATAATGGCCGGAAGGTTAGTAGCATGGTCTGTAGTTAAATATGTAGTTAAGCACAATATTGAGATACCGCCGTTTATTCGCGTTTTGTTCAGCAAATTACTCATATGTAGGGCGGCAAACTATCATGTATGAACCGCTGGATTAAATAGCCCAAGATCTTGCGGATCGGAATGTGCTCACCAACCCACATGGATACTCGAAAATATCGTGGCGGTCTTGATAGATATTTGTTGCCCGGTTTGCCGCCTGTTTAAGGATGGTAACATGGGTAGCCATCAATATTAGTATGTTAGCAACATTTTCGAAGGTAAATTTTGGGTTCAACCAAAGTATTAATTTTATATTTATTGCAGAACATAAATGCGTAACTTCAGGTTGCCTTCGGTAAATCACGCTACGCTACTCAGGGGACATTGTAAAACAAATAACATCTATTCCATCCACATGCGTTGTTTAAGGTTAGTTAACTTGGAATAAAAAATGTAATGTAAAGAGAGTTTTGTGACTTACTCGGTTTTCAATAAATGAAGGCTAATGTCACCAACAAAACTCATGAATGGAAGCAACTCGGATAAAAGATTAAAAAAGAGTATAAACTAAAATAAAGGCAGACTTGCCTCTTTTGGTCTAAGCAAAAAAGATTTACCAGGAAAAGAGGAGGAGTAAAAGCATAAAATACTTTTTATTCCAGATAAGTTGATAGGTGAATCTGCTTTTTTTTCCCATCCCATTTTAAAATATGGCTAATTGCAGTAAGCGCATTAGTGGATGCGAAATCCTCGTAAGAGGTAAATAACTCAATCTTGATTAAAACCAATTTTCTTGTGCTATATTCTTTTTTATTTTTTACAGAAAACAGAATCAAGCTGGAGTAAATTTTTTCTTAATTAATAAGCAAATTAGTTAGCTGAAGAATGTAGGCACATTTGGAACCCCTGGTCTATTAAGTTTGGGATTGAATTAGGTCGTAATTTTGATAGCAACGGATTTACACTTTGAAATACCAATATTAGGGGTGCAAGCGTCAGGTTAAACTGTCATCTATCACCACAGAACGCTAGACTATTTAAGTAATTGAGACGAGGACACACGCATACGCACGCACCCATGCATGCACCACTGCAAAGAGAAACTTAAATCCAGTAGAGTTGCATGCCTACACTGTTCTTCCGTTTTAAGGTCAGACCAATAGCGGCTTAAAACCCAGTTAAGTACCTAGCTAGTTAGAAAACGAGAGAGTGAAGTTGCACACGTTCATTCAGTCGCTCAGGCCAGTTCCACATCAGCCATCTGGCGTCCCATCATGACAGTACAGTACAACCAGGATGTTCTTACCGGAGGTCCAGTGGTATTTTTGCGTCTACTTCTAAGGTATCCCTTCTAATTTCCTCTTATCCCTTCATAATTTGATTGAAAAATCTAATCACGTTGTAGATGCAGCTTAATTATAATGATATTTTATCTCAAATTACTCTAATATTGGTAGTGATGCACTAAATTGCAAATGGTCATCGCGACTCAGAGAAACTAACTCTACTAGATACGTTATTTGACTGACTCATGTTTGAGTGACTGACAAGAGGAGAAGACGGGAGATAATACACCTCACTTTATCTAACAAGCGGCGTTATTAGCAACCTTTGTGTATTCCAACAGATTATTACACTGTCTTGATTAAAAAATATTTTATGCATAACTAACAAATTTTAGAAATGAATTATGACTAGAGTCAAGAGGTTTTAGGACTTAGCAACCCTCTCATCAATGTGTTAGCGAGAAGTGGATAATCACAGTGCAAAGACTCTTCGTGCATCTTCTAGTGCAGCCATCTTAAACAATCCATTTACGCTGCGATTTCATAAAACTCGATATTGTAAACTGGAAGAAAACTCAAGTCCCAAATTCGGGGCACCGTTAGAAAACGTGATAATCACAATTTATTATTATTATATTCTGTCCCCTTGATAGATGGAAAGGCTGTGTAATCAAACTAATCTACATTGACTTCATCGTCTTTATCCTCGCCTATGCAGTCGTTAGTTGTATCTACCGTTTTGCTCTAACGGCAAGTCAACAGAAGCAATTCGAAAGTGTGGTGCTGTATGTCTTCGACTTTCAACAGATGATCCCAATCTCCTTCATTCTTGGTTTCTACGTTCAATTGGTGTTTTCTCGCTTTTGGCAACAATTCAATTCTGTGCCATGGGTCTTCACTCCAACCCTGGCAGTGATTGGGGCCATTCAAGGTGAGGGAAGAGCCAGGGCAATTAGGCGAACGTGTGTACGTTACATGAATGCCAGTCTCATTATTGCTTCGTCCAGACTTCATGTGGCTGCTAAGAAACGATTTCCTACTACGCAACACCTCGTTCAAGCTGGTAAGTTCCGTCACATTTTAGTGCTTTTCTAATGAGGTTAAACCACGGTTTAATGGCTCTTTCCATAATCATGAGTAGAGTGGACGCAAGATCAAGTACTCATCCATGAACTTACCTATTGTGCCTACATGCATTCAGTAATATGCGGAGGGGCAACTGACGCCAAATAACAAATGAAAGGTTATTCATTTAAAAAGCTTACAATAAACAAATAAGAGAGATTTAAACGGCATGTTAGACGTCCACAGTAAGGAAAAGTCGAGGTAAACAGTGATACTTTATGCAGATAGCAATGCCGGGTTTCATGATAGAGAAATGAGATTCTAATGATTTAGGTGGATATATGATGGACTCTTCCAATGTGTTACTGCACATTACCTTTTAGTTTATTTTGTTTAATTGTTAGCAAAAAAGACGTAAAAATTATCAGAAAGTCTATTTAACCAATCAATATGAGCGATATTTTTAGAAGAAAGTTGAGTTATTAGTCTGTTTTAATTTAACTGCTCCCCTGTGTGAATCAGCTAAAAAAATTGAAGAAAATAAAGAAAATATGCACCACAAATATGGAATTTATCCCCTTTCTAAATTTATCTGACGCTAAGCTATTAAAGAGCAATGTTCCACTGAAAAAATTTAAAGACATTTTATCCCC
>NW_020170407.1:509199-515884 GCF_000524195.1 Echinococcus granulosus | reverse complement strand
AGCTTCATTTGATATTTCTGTATGTCTCATCACCTATTTTAATGGGATATCTAGGACTGTAAAAGACGTTTCTTCCCGATTTATTGCCCAATTTCCCTTTCTCTTTTAATTTTTAAATGTTCCATTAAATCTGAAAACTTCTGCTCTAGTTTAATTTTAATACTCACTCAACAATCACGTACACACTCTCTGTATCCTCAGCTCACTCACTGGCGTCGGCAATAAAGGCCTATGACACCTTGACAGGATCAGAGCTCATGCACATTGCACCACCTGTCCGTCTGTCCATTCTTGGCTTGTTTGTTAATCTGTTCATTCACTCACTTATCCATCCTTTTTAATTAATAATTCACTCATCCTCATTGTACTCTTTTCTGGCAAAACCATCCTTATTTGGAATAGCTATTCCAGGTGGCTTAGCTTATTTTTTATTGACTCACCATTCTTCATTTTACTTATCCCTTAACTTGTTCACTTACTCATTCAGCCACCAAATCGGGATTTTAACATCCTTAGTGGAGGCAAATAGCGTTGCAAACACCTGTAATGGGTGTTAATTTACTTCCGTGTAGACTTCTTTTGTTGCTTTCTTAGGGTTGTTTACGGAAGAAATTTTATGTCATGTGACAAAGGTCCACTCTGATAAAAATACGTATAGAACGTGGAAGTGTTATGTAAACACCTTTTAAAAGAGATTATTTGCATGTTGAATCTACTCATTCTCTGATTCTCGATAGCCTTGAGGTTACAGAAGTGTATGTTACTTCCAGGTGCATAGGCAAATAGCAGCATCACGTATGTTTGACACTCCAGGTTTCTAATTTTAGCTAGAAAGCATAAATGTATGCTTCATATCTTCTATCAGTCTGCAATTACTGGTTATGGCAAAGTGTGTTGCAAACAGGTTTTATGCGCTACAACCAATGTGGTAACTTGGATGGTGCACTGTTGATGCCGCATAATAGCAAAGGTACATGTGGAGTGTGGTGATCCATTTTTTTCCTGGACTGGATTAAATACCAAACCATTGACTGTACACTTGCACCGGACCCATATGAATTTACAGGTAAAATGGACATGTCAGCGCTCGTCACGACATTCACTAGTTAATTTGTTGGCAGTTTATTGTGTGTGGCATGGTATAGGGAACATTTTCATGACTCTCTTATCCCTTTCTTAGATTTCTGTCAAATTTACACATCGGTTTTAGCAATGCCCTTAAGAACTCACAGAATGTACCATTACAGGATGTAAAAGGAGACGATTTTGTCAGCAAAATTTTACCTTAACAATGTTTAATGCAAGCTATGGACACGAGCTTTTGCCCGTAGTGACTTTTACCTCCCAACACTACCTGTTAAACTTTCAAAAGGGAATAATCCGCCAATGCCATAAACCCATATTTTGTCTTCACATATTTCAATATTTCATTTTTCTATTAATGTTTAAAATTCGGATCTATGTTTTCTCATGCCGTTAAGAGGTTAAGTGTTGTATTTCTTTTTGCTCTAACGAGAAAAAAATGTAGCAACTTCCCCCTTAATTTTTAGAAAGAATATGGATGGGATAAGAGCTACTTTTAAAAATAAATGAAATTCTTTGTTTGAGGTGGTATCATATAGATTAGAATAACCGCAACCGAAATCCACAATTTATAATTCTTTCCTAATGGGACAAAGTTTGGTAGAGCATTCAGAATATTTCCTCATTTTGCATGCGATCGTCTAATGATTGTGTTGAGGAAAATGGGAGTAGAGAATGCTAAGCACAAATATCTAGGGGGTTGAGTTATGCAGAAAAAAGTTTAGGGTAGAACGATCCTGTCGCTAGTCCGCTAGATTTGGTTGCTTGTAAGGAAGAAATTTTATTGTCAAACCTTCCATGTGCCCTGTTGTATGGTATAAAAAGTTAATTTATAAATGAGAGATTAAGTGAAAAACAGGTAGATGATAGATAAAAAAAAGAAAGTGTGAAAGAATTAATGGTTAAATAGATAGATAGACTTAAAAGACTTCCGAAGGAATGTCAAAGAAACGTCTACTGCCATTGTAGATGATACCACCAGAGAGGTGATAAGGTAAATAGAACCATCGAATGTATCTGTATTAGAAAAAATGAGGGGCTGATTGATGAAAGAAGGATGGATAGATGATTGGAGTGATGTGTGCGTGATTGGTTCCGCAAGAAGTTGACCAAGAACAAATGAATGAATAAATGAGGGCATTGATGGATGAACATTTGATGGGTGGTTGAAGGATAGACGGGTCTAACAAGGTTGGTCAGAGATGAATGCATCGTTAGCTTTGAAGAGGGGAGGCATTGAGTATGGGCAGTAGGATGGATTTTACTACATACGTCAAACGGGGCAAATCTGGAGGTGAAGGTTTTTTGTGCCTCGACATTCGTGGACCCACTCCACCACTTGATTGATATTTGAAAAACCTCGGTATAAAGCCAATTGTCAGCGCGCCCGAATCAACGTAGAATTGAATGCGCCAACTACACAAATAAACTCCTTTGTGGGAATGACTGCATTGCTCTATCCATCAGTGGACAAACGTCGAAAACCATCATGATGTTCGATGTGGGCTAAATATTCGCAATCTTTAATGATGAATGATGGTGTTCACTGTTGCTACAGAAGGAGTTGTCTACCATAGGTGATTTTGCTCCATACCACCAGCTGTTGTGCGTCAGCGAGACGTCCTAGATCGGATAGACATGTCACATGCTGAAGACATGTTGACAGCATTAATAGTTGTGCTGTTATCTAGAAATGCTACCACCAGAGTCATCATCTTCACTGATAGAATGCTGTTTGGTGTGTCATCAGCTTACAGTAGTGCGCTTCAAGTCATCTGTAGATATTGACGAGTTTGACGTCTAAGTCCTGGGTGGCAGGCAGTCTCGCGTTATGTGCGCGAACTTCCTCTAGCGCTGAAATTGCTACTGCCACTGCTACTACTGCCCCTGGCATTAGCGCTAACACTAGCACTAGCTCTGTTGCCTGCCATACCGTATTGATGGAGGGTATCCGCAGTGCAATTGTGACAAATCGGCAAAACTGATTCGTGATTATCCTTTCCTTCCAGGTATTTTAACTCAACGCGAGGGTGATCTAATCGACTCAACCAATCCAGTTGCAGCCCAGCCCTTTCTTCCTCTGGTTTGGGCCACGGCAATCTCAATGCGTGCTGAAAAGGACGGTTACATTCGCAACTCACACGCTCTGGTCAATCTAATTCAGGTAAATCTGATACGATGGGTCAGGCAAAATGCCCCTCTTGCTAGAGATTAAGCCAAGATTCCGTGTCTCATACCACCGTCAAACTCATTCGTGCAATACTGCCTCATCCTCTGAAAACTTTGCCGACTTCTGCTAGTGCTGACTGGCATCTCTTCTTGATAGTAGTATTTGACTGTCATATAGGAAGGAGGGTAGGTGGTTGGGGAAGAGAAGAGAGATGGTGGAGGCGGGAGTGGATGGCACTAGGTGGTTTCTTTCAACAGAAAATAGGCTTGAAATGGATGTGGTATTTATTGTAGTTATCGTCTTTTCTCTGTACACAACCGCACGTAATTACTAAACCGCATTAAGCTATTGAGTAGACCACATATTTGCCATATAAGAATCCAGCGACATGTAAAACAGGAAAGTAGAAACTGGAGTTTGAGTGGGGTCACCGTCAAATACGTGTAGTTATTTGAACTGGTGGGTATTCAACACAGGGATAAAATAAACCGACCATCGTGGAAGGTGATGTCAGGCTAACGATGTGACTGCCAGCCAACGAACGAGGTGCCCGCACATTTACACCGGCATATGATGGAATACCCTTTTGACACTGTAATGAGACCTTGCTTTTTAAGGTTGGTTAAACAAACAAATGGATGTGTGAGATAATTCTTAAATAAGCTTAACAGTGAGAGAACACTAGTGGTGGTGGGCAGTTAGGATATGACGGGAGGGGGTAGCGTGTGATTTCATTGCCTTACTTTGACCAGGAAAACGTGGCCTTCGTCTTCGACACAACACATGATTGTTGAGTTTTATTGTGGATTGTAGGTGATCAATGGCTTCCGAGAGTCGTTGCTGCGACTGTTTCTCATGGATAAAGTTTGTGTTCCATTGGTCTACACACAGGTGAGTTGTCATTGGCTAGTGCTCCTCTATGTGGCTCAATCATTCGTTTCTGATTGGATGGAGGAGGTGCTTTTCACAATGGAAAGATTGTCAGTCATAAGATGTCATGACAGATGTCCTCTAAATAATACGTTTGACACCATACCGTTGGCACCATTCCAACGACGCTAATTCTGTCACAAGACTGACTCTTGGGAATGCGCCAACTCGCCTCATCTCCCATATTCATACTTCCCTGAGATTTCTCTTAGTGACCATCATCCTCTCCTTGACATTAGTATTAGCAGTAGTCGATCTAATGCCAAGTGGAATCGGCAGTGGGATGGTGGAAGTGGAGGTGGGGATGGCAGAGGGAAGGTATTTAACTGCTACAGAGAAAGCGTTTGAAAAAGGTGGGTAGTACACACCTGTGTCATGTTTGGGAGAGCACTCTACATTGTCACGGGCAATTCATTAGTTCATCACCTTTTTGGAATCATTCTTTCGCATTTTAAAGTGCGGACGGTGGAGGGATTTTACGAAAACATAAGCAGCGAGCGAATCAAGCAAGGCTTTGGACGAAGTCCTCGAATCCATTTACTACTGTCTAGTTTTCTTCTCTGTGTTTGATTTAGTCCAATTTACTTATTTTTTCACGGATTTACTGTGTTTTCGCTGGGTAGCTGCGTAACGGGCCATCGTGACTCATTGCACAAAGTGTTGCCTTGTCACTGTCATTGGTATTAGTCAAAGGCAGGAATCAGTGTTACCACTATTAAGGAGCCACTTAGTCATAAGTTGTCTTTGGGGTTACGCTGAAATTGCCCAGTTTTTGACAAAAACTGGAATATTATTACGATGCCCAATAGCGCTACCACTAAACTGTCACCGGAGCTGCCCATTAGGGTGTTTTGAGTAGGTCTGAAAACAAGCCTTTAAAGGTGAGTAGAGGTATTTCACCATTTGACGTGGCATGTGTTGAGGTTGGGGCAGTTGTGTAACCACTGTCAAATCGTGCGTCGATGGGTGAAGTAACCGAAAAGGAAGCGTGTCGCCTTTTGACCCATTTTAGGTGGTCACATTGGCCGTATACTCCTACTTCCTGTCATCCATAATTGGTCGTCAGTTCATCGTCAACACATCCGACTACTCGGAGCCATTCAGGAAGGACTACTATGTTCCGCTGTACACGATTCTCGAGTTTATCGTGTACATGGGATGGTTGAAGGTGGGCGTTTCCTTGTTATTCTGCATAAGAAAACACCCTACACGACAATCACTGTGGGGGAAAGAAGGTGCATTTCCATTAGAAAATGAATAAGTGGAACAAAATTTGTTCAGTTTTCCAAAATTGTTGCCTCCTTGCTGCCTGTCATTTATTTTGGAACTTGTCAGATTGATGCTTCGATTATGGGTCAGAGTTGGAGAAGGAGTCGGGATCAGTTATTTACCGCTTTAATTCACTTCGCGCCTGCTTGTGATAGTAGTTGTGGAATAGGCAGCAGTTCCGCTGAAAACAACATGTCCTGCGTTGACTTAACACGGTCACACGCATCTAAAATGCCTCATTTCTCAACTTTATGTGATCTCATTAACATGCAAGTATAAAAGTAGTCAATTCCTTCAGTTCCGTGGTCGCATTTTCAAGTTGATTGACGTCGTGTCTGAACCCTGGATAAAGACATCATTCACCCCTGCAATCGGTGTTTCAGTGGCCTTCTTTACAGGGTGGGGGTATGAAAAGGCTGATGCTTTATTAAGGGAGAGTTAGTGAGTGGGGATGGGTTAGGGCATCGTGTGTTGTGAAGGTCCGACTACTCGATCATAATCTATCGTGGAACAATGGCGGTTCGGTGTGAAGTGGATAAGAGAAATGCTGGCCATTAGCCATGGGGAGATGCGATCAACACGTCACTGATGCGTTGTCAGAAGTTCATTTGTTGTGTGTTTGCAGCAAAGTGGTGTGACCGCCTGCATTTCAAAGTTCTCATAAATTTGTGGGCAACGATAATAATGAGAAGAAGTGGAAAGAAGTGATTTCGTCCGTGGGATCACTGAAGCATGTGGAGGAGGTTTGAGTGAATAGAAAACCAATTAAGCAGTGACACATGAGGATCCTTTCCAGAGTGAAGCACTTTGAATGCCCACTTGTCTCCTCCTTTCTTCCCACTACGGGTGTTTGTTCCACAGTTCTTCGAGCACTCTAAATTGGTGATGTGGGGTAGTGTGGCATTGGAAGGACGAGGCAACTCTACGTGCCAAATGCGCCAACTGCCTCGGGCAAATGCCGAGTTATCGACTGCTGTTGGGAGGCGCTGTGGGCGCCTTCGTGACTCTGTGTGGATGACCTCAAAACACACAGCGTTTTGCCCTCCTACCTGCTAACTGTCAGCTTCCAACTCCAGGCTCGTAACCCGTAAAGTGTAACTCGTGATTGCGTCAACACGGTGGAATTTTTTGTGCCTCAGATTACTCTGCTGGTTTAGTGGTCGTGCAAATGCTAATTTCGTAGTACCCACCCGTAGCAATGCATTTGCTACCACCTTAAATCCTACTGAATTT
>NW_020170407.1:503860-509099 GCF_000524195.1 Echinococcus granulosus | reverse complement strand
GGGGGTTAAATGTTGTTGAATGCTAACAATAAACCTTTACATTTATCTAGCGTTTAGTTAAGTAGTAACGGATCTAATTTACGCCATTTTGCATTTTCTTATCACCGCACTTTGTTACATTAATTTAGTTGTAGCCAGGTTTTCTTTCAATATTCATACAGTGTCGTAAAATTGTAAATCCTTTAGGGCCTGAGTATGATAAAGTTTTTTTTTCCTGTTTACTTTGCCCGAGTCTCCATAGCTGGAATTAAACTTCCTGCTTAGACAGTATACTGTCCTCCTCATACAGCAGAACTCTATACTTATGGCAGCAAAACCAACGGATTGGCACTTTTAGTTCGACGCTGGCTGGACTATACTGATTCTGCAGTAGAGTGTCCCACAGTTTGACTTGAGTTTCCTCAACTCGCACCTTCTGAAGTTCACTTGCTTAAGCTAATGTTCGAGAAGTGGTTCAACCTTTGATGTATTTATGATTTACTTTCTTTAATCAGGCCTCCATATTTGTCAACAAAAGGAGGAAAGAAGCGATGAACTCATCATAAGCAGGAGAAAATTGTGACCCACCTCCAGTTAATCTTTTGTTGAAAACTCAATACTAATCTCAAAACTAGTTGTTTTACTGCTTTAGTTCTTTAAAGGCGGTGTTAGGATGGCTAATTTACTAAACAAATTGGAACAAAGAATTTAAAAGGGTTTATAAACCGTAAATTTTACAAGCACAGAGAGCTAGATCATTATAAATGATTGTTCTTTTGCTCCAGGAAAGTTCTCTTTTTAGAATGCTACATCGCTAAGTTAAAAATATTTTAATTTTCTTTCACATAATTTGTCCATTTTTTAAATTCTGAACTTTGAAATGTCATTTTGAAAATAAAGCGAGTGAAGAAAATGATTAATCTGTTTTTTACCCAAAAAAGGTGGCAGAAACCTTGGTGAATCCAATGGGCGAAGATGATGAAGACTTTGATATCAACGCTATAATTGACTGCAATTGGAGCGTAAGTAATAAAGAGGTAGAATTTTTGTCATGCTTATTAATAAAAAGGTCTAACTGTCGGAGCTATGCATGACCACTGTCAGTGCGTAGTCAGAAAGAAAAGAAATGGAATATTTTTTTATAATAAAGCAATGAACTGTGGTGCTTGAGTTCATAATTTCCTGGTGTGAAGTCTGCCGTGTCACAAAGGCGTCTAGATGCACCGGGTGGATTGAAGCATACATCCACATACAGTTGTTGCTACCACGTTTTATCCAACATTTAATGCGTCCTTTATTAGCCATGTTTAATGAGAGGAGTGTTTGAGGAGGGTTGACACGTACCTATATTTTAGCCTGTCATATGGATAGGGCTTATAATGTGATAGTTTTCACTCAAGGAGTGATTGTATCAATTGGAGGATTAAAAAACTAAAAGTGGTTTCACTATCGGTGTGACGGATGTAGAGCATTTCAGGAGTCCAGTTGGCTATCAATAGTAGCCGCCATCACAGGAAGTAATGAGAAAAATCCCGAGGCTTTAGACATGACAAGGACAACATTGTGACAATAATTCTTGCCGGCCTTTTTGATAAAAAATGCTCCTTTTAAAGTTTATCATCGGTCTTTCTTATCACGAGAATAGTATGGAATGCATATGGTAGATAGGAAGTATCATCCAACAGAACTTGTTCGGGACAAATTCTGGGATTCAACCAACGTTAGTCTACCACACACTGCCGACTCTAAGAAACTTCAATCCACTCAAATGATCGGCTCGGTTTTCAACATTGAGTAAGTACCCAATTTAGAAGAACTCGTAGTAAAAAATGCTTGGTAGACTTTCACTATTTATAGGTAGTATCCCACTTAAAGTCCCATTAAAATTAATTGAAGCAAAAAGGCACTTACAATTTACTTGAAATTTTCCATTTTAGAGGCGTTATTTTTTGCCAAATCTACAATCCCGACATTAACTAGCCATTGTCAAAAGATTCACGATTGGTATTAAAACCTCCTTTTTGTTTCTCTAGCGTTAAAACATGGTTTCTTTGGAAAAAAAAACATTTTAAGAGTGATGAATGTGAAATTTAAAAATGTGGTTTTGGATTTTTAGCGTTTTAGGCACTGACCCTCATGATCGGAACTTAAATACGGTCAATGCGGTGAATCTTCACACGGTAAGACTGGTCAATGTACTTGAAATCACTTTAAGAAAGTTAGAAAAAGACAATAATTTTTCTTTTTCATATTACATGCCATGATAGCTAACTTAAAATTAATGTTACAAGCTTTATCGTTGGAAATAGAAGACTTGCTTTATTTTCATTTGAGGGTAAAACCAGCTTTAAATCCCAACTGAATAGAAATTTAAATAGGGCCTTGAATCAGAGGATCACAATGATGTACTACGTGAGTCACTAGGACCTCGATTTAAGTCGTCGGAGAGCTTGGAGATGCACAATCTACCAGGTGATTCACCTTCCACACCCTGCAGTATTCAAAGTACCATGATCTCACCAGCAACAAATCCCGGAGAGGCGGTTCTTCCAGCTTTGGCAGAGGTGGATGAGGATAACACCTCGGATGTGAGGGGAGAATCTGGTACATTACCCGGAGACGGTAATGAACAGGATCAGGTGGATGGTTAGGATGATGATTTCACCACCTGTGAATGGACAGGCCGTTTCGATTTTAAAGATGAAAGGGTCTTTTACGACCCAAAAGTAGTTTTCCTTTTTCCCCGATTAATTAACAAAATTTGTGTCAATTGATAACTTCATCTTTAGGATGCCTAAAAATTAATTCTGTTTTGAAGCGTCCTTTTAAAATAAATATCAAGAATCCCGAGAGGAAGTTTGGGAAATCAGGTTCTGAAAATGAATAAAACGAAATGGGTCTAGAAGAAGATTGAACCCAAAAGAAGGTATTTAAAAGAGATTAGTATATCGCCTTCTCTATCGTCTTCATTCGGTGTCCCGTAGATTCGGCCTTCGGTAATGTCAAGTATGAGAGGTGAAGAATGTGCCTTACAAGCACACCAATTGGGAAAGCCATGACAGCTAGATAGAGTGATCTGATGGCACATAGCATAGATTCAAAGGTAGAGAAACAGTAGCTCTAAAGATTGTCACTTTGTTCTCCACCTCTTCTGTGTCATTAAAACATCTTTTCTGGAACTTTTAGCAACCAAATGAGGAATGAATTAATCAGATATGTCATTTAGACTGTTAAGGAACAACTTCTGTACGTCTCTTTCCTGAATAATTTCTTCTTAGTAAAGATCGGCTTTTGACAGTAAGATCAACTGCTTTATCTTACTTTTACCAAATGTTCATGGCATGGATTGCGGTTTCTATATTCGTGTAGCCTGAATCCTATCGAGATCGCGGCTCATATAGTCAATAAATGGACTTCAAAGTAGACGTCTTCATTACTGACGCAAATGAGTAAGCATGTGGGCTGTATTCAGTGTTTACATGCCTATTAGGTAGAAAACGAAGATTGCCTGGGCATAAGTCTACACGTCTGAATGATTTCATTTGTGGCTATTTAAAGCATTTAATTGACCGTGATCGTTGAGGGGTTATCATAATACTTTAAGGTCACCTGTGCTTGATATGAACCATTTAGAAGGAACTGAGCAAGGCCACAACTCTAAAATGTTCGGACATTAGTAACAAATTGGTATATCAAGAAAATCATACAAGAATATTAATTAGAAAATTGTAGGCACCTCCAAAATTAATCACTTCGGCAAGAAATAGAGTGAGCACCCCTTTGTATGAACAATTTCGCCTCGTTCAATGCAGGTATCTGGCGTTGACCATTGTGCAGAATATTTATCAGAGTAATTCTATGTTTCCAACTTGGGATTACCCAATCACATCAGACACCTCCCTTCCAGACAATTCACTAGATGTAAGGTTTCCTTGAGGCATGAATGAAATTCGGTTCTATCAGTAGGAAGGCTGATTAACAAATAGGCTTAGTAAAAGTCAGCATCACTTTAGAACTGTAGAAAGGCAATAAATACAGATAATCTGTCCGGTCTAACGCTAATGCCGCTTACTTACAGCCGTTAAAATTTGGCAGTCCATGTGTGCTCCCCTCCTCCTCCTGCCAAACACCACCACTTCGCCTTTCAGGGGCTGCGAAGAAGGTCAGCTAATGGGCAAATGCATTGCTTAGAATTTCATTTTTTGGTTCTGCTTGTTTTCTTCATTTTACCAGAAAATTAATTGACTTGCTTCCGAAAATAATTTGACGCTGATTTCGTAGAAATGCAATGTTTCCCCTTTAGACCCACATAAATGAAAAAAAGCAAATTCATGCGCATAATTGTTTTTGGACAGTCCGAGTTTGCAGGGATTTTTTAGCTGGGCTTTTTGATTACCACGCCAACTACACCCAAAGTGCTCAAATCAGGAGGAGTAGAGGGATGTATTGTTGATGATTTTGAGTAACCACTCTTAGGAGATATAGATCCTCTTTTGGGGGTTAAATGTTGCCTGCTAACTGGAAAATGATTATATGCAGTCAACCAGATCAACTTACAAATGGTAGAGGGGGTGCTAAATCTAACTTATAAGAATTTTCTGCCTAAAAAGCAATTACGGCATCAAATACAAAAATATGCAACCTCACTTCAGATGATGGGAACGGTAGACATCATTGTCAACACCCCATTGCCTTTATAAACGAGAATGGAAGCAAAATTAGGCGCTAGTTTTAGTTGCTTAAGCTTTGTCAAGGCTTATTACTATAACGATCGGCGCATTTCACATAGACATTCTAAAAAGAAAAGAATGATCATGGCTGCATTTCTAGTGAAAAGATACGTACTGGACTAACTCTCATATTCCTGCAAGCTTAACTTCCGCTTTGGAACATGACCCTTCACCCAGGGATCTGGCAGTTCAACTATTCTCCACGGCAGTAATAAGGGGGAGCCTTGCAACGACTAAAGGAAAGGCATGGGACACCATAGTGGAGTGATTACAGAAATCTCAATGATTGACCCCTAATAACTACGATAAACTTGGGTTAAATAGACTCGTTTCTGCGCTGCTATCCAGTCTATGCCTTTCAAGAAATTTGCTTCCAAAAAGTCATGGAATGAGGCCAAAAAATGAATTCTGTATATCCTGCTATTTGGATAGCGTATAACCGTCACAAGACACCTATATGCCTCGGAAACCACTACTTAGTCCAGAAGTTTCTCTTGAACTAACTGATCAACCAAAAGCAGCTGCTGGAC
>NW_020170407.1:493831-503760 GCF_000524195.1 Echinococcus granulosus | reverse complement strand
ACTGAGATGAGCACACCACTGTGATTGTCAGCATTGGCATTAACGCCTTCTTCCCTTACCAGCGGTAAAGGCAAACAACTCATCCACCTCGATGCCTACCTCGTGGGATTTATGCACTGCGCATGTTTACGACTTCAGCATGAACAAACCATTCGTTTGGATAAAGTGAAGTAACCATGAGGTAGACGTCTCTACATGGACCGTCTGGTAATAGTCACATGCCAACTGCCCTTTCCATTATTGCACTTGTAATGAGACAAGGACGCCTAATGGATGAAAGTTGAGGTGGTGATATTTAGTCTACTGAAAACGTCGTAGAAAGTAGCACGTTAGTGTCATTCTCAAATATTTCCTACGTTAAGGCATGCTCTCATGAACGTAGACTTTGCAGCAATTAAAGTGGGATCATCCACATTCAGCAGCTCTTTCGATCCTCCAACCCACCAATTTGTGTTCCCATCAAAGTACCACTGGTCCTATTCGTCACACAACCCACATTGTACGCCTCGTGAAAGCGACTTTATTATTTTGGTGCTCTAAATGTCAAAACGACCGAAGAAATATTTGCCAGCAATAAGGCAAATACTCGATTTTATGTGGGAGGACGTCCGCTTGCCAATGCCAATGACGTAGGTCCTTGAAAAGATGACTATCGTCTGTTCTCTGTTATTTCTCATCTTCACCCGGAAGAGGCGGCTTTTCTCCAAATTAACAGCTAACTACGCCATCCGCTCATAAATGACTAGTTGATTGCCTTTGCTGTCTGTCGGGGGGATTTGGGAGAAAAGTGTGTCCTGTAAATGGAATGTGGGTCACATAGGGGAGGAGGGACCATGGAAGTGTGAAGAATACAACAGAGAAGACGCTTTCCTTCACAGAACTATGAAGGCAAAAACAGGTGCAATTCATTCAGTCCCTTTGATGCTTCAGCTACACTGTGACTGCACAACTCACATCTCCTTCCTTAAAAAAGTCACACGAAACACGTCATTAACATCACTCTTGTCATGCTCGCACGTGCCCCACACGAGAAGGAAGGAGAGGGAGAGGGAGAGAGTGGTAATGTGCTTTGCAATGAACACTCAGTTGGCCGCGTTCACCAGCAAAGCGAATAACAATACTTTATTAGTAGGATTCCGTCTCTCTCTCCTACACCCAAGTCCTAGACAGGTGGAAGGAGGGAATGCATTCGCCCTTCACTAATCAACACTACTTTCCTCTGGCAGTAAAAGGCAACCCGGTCATTTAGTTCCGCGAAGATTAATTTACTGCAGGAACTGACATTCTACTTTGCTTTAACTTAGCCATGGCAGCAGGGATAACTTGTCTTCATTTCGCAAGACTAGATGAAATATTGCCTGAGAAGAAATGACATATAAGAAGTCTCGAGGTCACCTCGGTTCTCATCTCACTCTCAACACTTCAAGGTAATGCGCTGCCACGAACCAAATCTTAGGTGCGCATGAGCTTTGAATTGGAATGCTTTGGAGCTGCGAACCAGAGGGCTTGACTTGCCAACGGGTATGCGTAAGCAAGGTGATGTGGCGTGTGCGTGACAGCTAGCTGGGTGGATGGATGACTAGTGAAAATGGCCAAGAGAGACACGGAGTAGCTGGAGACTCACGCATACACTGCTTTTGTTGGAGCATAGCCACTGATATGGTCCCATTAGTGAGTCCTGGTTCATTTAAAGTGCACCTCTATATCATATCAGCTAATCTGGAGAGACTGATTAGGAGTGGACCTTCTGGAATGTACGGGGTCAAGCATGATAGTGAAAGGTTGAAGATAATGAAAAGGGGCACTTTTCTAACGAACTTGTAGAATCTTGTGCACTGCATCAAGTGTCGATCTACAGACCGCATGGCTGAGTAGTTGACTGACTAACTGCAGTACCACAGGTTATAACAAATATCAAGTGAATTAAACAGCCATTTTCAATAGTTGAGTTATTCAAATACTTGCCATTACAACCCATCCTTCGTCTCCACCGAGACACAAGTTTGCCACCCATTCCAATTTGCATGCTTCTTTGGTCACCCACCCTAACCGTGTTGCGACTCTAGAGCAAACGCCGGGGTGACGGAGGAGGGCCGAGATGGGGTAAAACGGCTGATGCCAAAATACTGTCGTGACTCCCTCTGTGTGACCAAAGGTTCCCCACATTGTGGCCATCGTGTTATTTTGACAAAGTCATTATGTCTGAAGTCACTTTATCAATCTCACAAAGACAATCCTAGTGTCAGCTGCTCCACGGTTTCCTCACTTACCAGGCATAGATGAGGGTATTGCCAGTCGCGTTAACAGTTGTTGCCATTGCATCCTTCGAGATCCCTACCCGTGGTGCGGCCTCAGACAGGAAAGCTCTGGCCAGCGCTCCACCTCGATGCCGTCTCTCACTTCCTTTCAGTGGACGCCTTTTGCCGCCATCTTCACCTACCGTTCAATAGCATACCACCAACCACACCCGAATGTCTACACCGCTCGACAACATTCAACAAGGATCGTTTCCCTTCCACTCTTTCAATTCCTTGCATTCAACCATGGGGTTCTCCGGTGCAGAATGACAGTGTGCGGAGAGAAGGACGCTAAGATATCACCCATATCTGTCATCTGCACTCGCCGCTGACCTAGGATTGGCTGGTATTCAACCACCGTCTGATTCTAGATGGTTGAGCTTGTACAGAATCAGCGGATGCCGGTCCAACAATGCCCTAATTTGTTTAGTGTTTGGCAATCACTAATTTCGCCATTGTTAGTTGAGCAGGACATTTAAGGTCAGGTGAAATAGTCAGCAACTGCCTATTGGTCTGTTCCTGTCGATGGAGCATGTTTACTGGTCAGTGCTCTATGGTGTGGCAGAACATTGGTCTGTCTTCACTGCAGCATCTCGGATATCAGATGGGCTCCACTTATATGCAGCACCTCCTATTCAATAAGGTCAACACAGGTCTTCGTCATTGTCTGCAGCCAAAAATACCTTCAAACGATCGTCTCTAATGTATTCTGCAAACAGGAGGAAATGGAAATGAATTCCATTGAAATGGAGGAGACGCACCACTAGAGTTGCATTCTAAATTCATCTAGCTGTAAATGAATCCATCGAATGGCCTTCAGTTTGTTGTGACAATTTGCTTAGCTCTTTAAATACTGCTGTCGAGGCCAGTGAACACAATACATCGTTAGATAGGGCCAGGTCAAAACCCTGAAACAAAGTGGTAGTAATGGATCTCCCTGAAAAGGCAAAACTTGATGGTGCTAGAAACACCCTTTCCTTGAGTAACAGACTAAGCAAATGAACCAACTGGGTGAAAATTCCATTCCTGCTCTTACAGGGGTAGGCAAAACTCATACCACGTTCCTCAGAATTGGGACGTAAGAAGACCTCATGAATTTCTTGAGGTCAGGTGGGAGAGAGGCACCCCTTCATCCTCGCCTACCTCTGCTCCACTTTGCTCAACAATCTGGTCTATTCAACAATTTTCCTGCTTAAGGCCAATAACACCTTCCACTCCCTTTTCCACGATGTTTTGACTCAAGGTTTGCAAGTCTCGATTCACTTGTCCTCGTATACTTCACTATTCATAAGCGGAGCCTGCCCTACACACACATTGGTCAGTATCTACGTGAAGGCACTTCAAGCGTTCTTGCATTTACAACAGGGTCAAAGCCAATCCAAACACCAGAATGGGACGCGAGAATGGAACCGACCCGTGCTGCAGCATTCCAGCCAGCAAGCGATGACGCAGATACCGTGATCTGGTTGTGCATAAGCTTTCCACATTAATGACTTCACCTTCCCGGTGTCTTATATCTTGCTTCTACTGATTGGGTCTCGATAGTACCCTTACCCTTACAAATGTGCACCAGATCACAGCAACAGTACAACAGTCATTCAGTCCTGGGAACATTCATGTCCCGTTTCGATCGCCCGCCTAATCCTCGAAGCAGGATCAGCCACAATCATTCTTGACCATTCGTGACCTCAAATAGTTAGCCCTAACAATCTGGGTACCAAGTCAGCATTCCACTTTTGATCAGTACAACAGTGTTACACTGTGCACTGCATTGAGCCACCGGTCTGAGAAGGGAGAACATTAGGCATGCAACCACATTTGGGAGGTCGGAGTCAAAACGACCACCAAGCCGCAAAGATCACCAGCAGGACATCTGAGAATGATCTAGTCGTACCAGTGAATCCTTCCAAACTAAAGCTCTCCAGGTATCTGATGATGATGATGATGCGCCTACAGTGAAGGAAAGACTGTTGGATTTACACCCTCAAAATGATAGAAGACTGAGCTCCCTTGGCTACACCCCAATCGTAAATCACACTGCATTCCTCTGCCATAACACTGGATTTCATTTGTTAAGAGAGGTTAATGTTCATCTTGCTGCATTAGTTGATGGCTTCATAGATAAACAAGGAACTAACTTGGCATATGTGTTGTGAATCGCGTAGATTACATAAATAGCCACATTGTGAAGTATTTTTAGCATACCTTAAGGAGACCTGTCCTAGTTACAGGCAAATGATGTTTGTTTAAATGCTTGCTTAGTGGTGCAGTGCGTTCAGCGTCCGACGGGTTCTTGATCCCCTTGGCGGCACAAAGCTCTGCCCATCAATAGGACTGATTTAGTTTATGGTGTCTGCTCTCTAATCCACTCCTTACTGGTGTGGGAAAGGTGGCCCATAGAAAAATGCAAAGGTGACCCCAGAAAGGCATCCTAATGGTGCGCGCCCAATCCGCCTAATCTGTAATGTAGAGTAAGTCAGTCGAAATGCACCGATTATTTGAATCCTGATGGCACACAATTGGGCTACCACTTGTATGTGACTTGTTACCGAAATGGACGAGACTTGACCACACGAAAAAGTAATGGGAGATTTGGGTAAAGGGAAGCAAAATATCCTAAACCAATCCGGACCATGACTGTTCATTTGTCCCATTCTTTGGTGAAAACAGCTGCCTCTTCTCCACCAAGCGCTACTCCAATCGCCTCTGGAGAATGCCGCTCTTCATTCACCAAACAGTCGCATCTTGCAATATTTTGCAGTGATCGGCAAATGCTTACATCTTGTTGGAAGATAAAAAGGATAGGAGCAAGCAGTGCCTATCCCTCGAGGAATCATTTGTCAATGTTAAATCTTCAACTGTCCCCTTTTGAGGGTCAAGATGTTGGCAAGTTTGAGGTCGTCAAGTGTCATCGTCAAAACTACCTTAAATACGACTTTCCTTTGTAAATTACTCTATTCCAAGAGGAAGAGATGCTTTTCACTTCCCTCTCATCTCACTACTAGGTAGATCTTCTGTGGGAGAGGAAGAAGAAGAAGAAGACGAAGAAAGAGGAAGGGTGGTAATGAGGAGGCTCACCAGGGGCTTTATGCACGATCGGAAGGATATGCGAAAATTGTGCAGGGTCCGAATGCCTAGACAATCATTAAAGCAAATAACACATTTCTCACATTTAATTGGAAATACTCTTTTTAACAGCTTACTCCCACGACTACGCATGAGAGAAATTTTCTTTCTTGTGTTAATTTTTCCTGAGTGAATTGAAGAGTTCGTGTCCTCCGAACGCTTAGCCGCCTACAGTCACGATCGTACAAAAGGACTCCAGAGCTGACCAACGAAAATAAAGCAATGACATGTAATATGTCACTACTATACCATCCGGTTACCTTAGCATGCGCGGCAGTTTGGCGTGAGGATGCAATACAGCGCCGTTTGTTTTAATCAAGCATACAATCCCGCGGACTCTTCAGTCACAGTGATTTAGGTAATCACGCATTTCTCCACCATGTGTCCGCCAACCTCTCTGTCTATCCACTGCAGAGTTTACTTTCAGCTCCACACAATATAACATCATCAGGATTCAGGCGGACATTTCACCTGTGCAGACAGGTTTACAATAATTTATCTTTTCTTTATTCGAAATTTCTGCCACCTCAAGTATTCCCCACTTTTCATCGACTTTATATGTCCTGTCCCTGTCAACGAGGAGAACAGACCTGAAAGAAGTTTTCCCCTCATTTTTTCTCTTCTTAATTCCTCTTTTCATTCGATATGTGACACTTTTGACACCCAAACCAATTTACTGGCAGTGGAAGTTGAAGCCTTCCTCTATTACACATTTATTTTGCGTTTACTTCTCTTCTATGAGTGCCTCTTTTGCGCCCATCGTGGTGTAACCACGATGGAGATGAACATTGCGACTTTCTATAGTTAGATGAGAAGACGCCATGTTTTCAACACAAATGATATGTGAGCTGGTCCCTAACATCGGCGAGACGCTTCTTTGCCATCCCATAATACGCATTAGGGTGTATATCTCCAAGCACGCGAGATACTGTCCTGACTTATACAGAATTTGAATCTGTAAAGAGATAAGACTACCCCGTCAAGAGGGCCACTGCTGCCTCGTCAATACCTACCACTTTTAAAACATACTGGCCGATGCAAATAAAGACCCTCCTGCAGAGGAAAAATCGCACATGGCTACTTTTGAGGACTTAAGTCAGGTACAGGGACCTGCTTTTGTAAGCACAAACTCTACTGAGGTCGCAAAATAAGTATGCGAGAAGGTGGGTTCTTTAACCTTGACAACGTATTTTGCAACCAGTGTTCGTTGACCTAATCGCGCAGCCCTGGGTTAGTCCCATTGTCACGAATTCATATCACTGTGAATGAACCTGATCTTACGGAGATCATCAATGCACAGGTAGTATGTCTCCATGTCATATTGTTAATTGAGAAGAAGTGACTAAAGCGACGAATGTTTTGGAATGTTCGCGGAATCACATTGCGAAGCTATATGCAACACTGTGAGCAATACACTCCGTTGGCAAGTTGTTAGTTTGGTAAATGCATCGGCCATTTCGCGCTGGTGGTCACCTCAGCCAACTAACACTGTATGGACATTTGGATTTGAGTGGCATTGTAAAGTGTTAATAATCGGAGTGCTCTCGTGTCTAATCCAATGGGCGTTCATGTTCTTCTGATAAGAAGCAACACTTTCTCTCTTACTCGAAGACGTCTCCGCCAGTAGTTACGTATATTCCATCAAAGTGAGGGCAAAGATTCATCCATTTCTTTTGAGTGGTTGTTTGCAATCACTCGTGCCAATTCTCAACGACAGGTGTGCCTTGTAGAGTGTTGACGTGTCGATCAAACAGCACAGTACCCAATGCACCTATTGTAAACTTTCGTATCGTCAAATGATGATTTTTGCTGAATGAGTTGCGGTATGCGGTGTGTGGGAACAGAGCAGTGCACCACCCAGTAGTGACTTACATTAAACAAGTTGCACGATTGATCCACTACTCTAGACACTACCGAGGAATTATGTGCCAATGAAGGTTAAAATAAGCAGCGATTACTATACCAAAACCACGTTCTGATGGTAACGAACTTGAACAGTGGGACGTTTTGTATGCAACAACACCAAATGAGAGAGACAATGAGACTTCAAAGGAAATGGATGTCACCCGCATACGTAAGAAGTAGATGGCAGGAAAGTACAAGACCTCTCATCCCTGCTGAAACAGCACGGCGTCTTGAATTTTCTGCCAATCGACTGACCAGCTGACTGGGTGGTTGAGTGATTTATAATGCGCAATGGCTTTTATGCTTTTGCGTTTCTACCTTCGCTAAATGAACCTACTTCCACCTCAAGTAGCATTGGTGCATAAAACACGTGGTCAACACACAACTCCAGCCACTCCTTTAAGGCATGCACCCCTCACCTCCTCCTTCATGCTGTGCATTTCATTGTCACGGCAGGCGCATTGATTCACCTGGCATTGTTACCTTCTCACAGGTCAAACAACACCCACCCCCCCCCCACCCTCCGAGACCTGCCTACTCGATACACCCCAGTGAAATTTTAAGCTTCGAAACAGGCAGAACTGACCAATCCATCATTCGACCCATCAAGTGATCAGTCAATTGAAAATTGGCAGTCATTCCAATAGAGGCAAGTCACTACATTTCACTTCTGCACGTGCCGGATGGAGGGAGAGGTGGGAGATACTGTCTCACTCTCCTCCTCGTCGTCATTCCTGCTCTCATCAGTCTTGCACCTATATTATTTCTTTTGCAGGAGCTTCCCACCTTTATCCGGCACTAACATGCAACAGTCACATTGATGCATGCGAAGCTGACAAGCACTTGACAAATCAAGAGGAGGTGGAAATGGAGGTGTCTAGACCTAAAGCCACAGCTAGGCTCCTTGCCTCTGCAGACGAAACAGTCTCTACAATTGGAGTCCGTAGCCAAATTATGCCTCCTTTCAAAAGTCCAATGTAAACCTCCTCTTTTTCTTAAAAAGTGCTGCAAGGGCTTATTTGGCCGTCCTATGGTTCAATACTTACTGTGTAAACGGATATGCGCAACTGCGGCATTAAGTATGCAACCCTTGTGAACTTCTCAACTGTCGCTTTTTATTCCGCTTGAAATGCCGATTTCGTTCCTCACCACACATATCCCTTCATTCCTGATGTTCAGTTGACCCTCACTGCGAATCAGTGCGCATTGCTAAAAGGACGGGTGGATGCATAGACAGAGGGGGAAGGAGAGGGAGAGGGAGAGCTAGTCTGCGACGAAATACATAGTACTGTGGGCATCAAACTTCACCGGTTAATGAATATCAAGGCTTCATCGTGATCCCATAATGTGTTGTTGCCTTTTACTGTCTGATTTAATTAGTAGGCGTACCTCTCTCTCACCTCCGTATAACTGACCATTAACACACACACACACTCCCACGACTTATAACCCTCTGAGGTAGCGAAACCGCAAAAATATGCAAAAAGATTTGTTCTGATCCTGGCGGGACACTAGTTTCCATTTACCATTAGCGATTACAGCAAACTAATTTTGCTATTTTTTTTCACTGAATGACAGGAAAGGGATTCCTATGAAACAAACTTAGCAAAATAAACATTTTCACATGAAATCTAGATGATCGTAAAGTTTAGTAGTCTTCTAAAAAGTGCATGATATGTCTGTCAGTCTTTCCTTCTGGTAACACAAAAGTGGTCCATTTAGTAAATACAATTTGCATTTTCCCAAGTCTTGTTTTCTTTTGCACATAGGCTTGCCATGAGCGTAAAGAGGCATAAAATTGGAGGGAAGTGGAAATAGTTGCTGGTGCCTATTTGAGTGTTTGATGGTGGTTTTCAAAAGGAAGCGGTTAGCTTTGCCTAAAATAGTCGCAGAGGGTATGAGAAGACGAATGAGACGTAAATTCCACGTTTGGAGAAAGTTTTAATTCTAAAAGTGAAAGACCTAGCTCAGGCACTTACTCTATCCCCAGACACCTCCATTTCTACACCAGCTTGATGTGACTGTTTCAGGTTGGTGGCTGGCAAAGGTGACATGTGTCACTCGATGAAATGCTAGAGGAATAAAACTGACGCGAATAAGAATGGTGACGGGAATGAGGAAGAGGCGGTGGCTCTCTTCCTTCAACAGCATAATCTACCTACAAAATTTGGACTACCTCTACATGGACCGTTGTTCTGCTCACACAGGGTAGGCCACTCATCGCTCACCGTACACTGCACACCAGATGGCACTTCTCTTCCTAATGCTATTTGTGAGGTTAAATGAAAGCAGAGTTAATCACGATCTGCATAACAAACAACCGCTACCCACACTAACCAGGTGGATCCAGTCACTCAGGCTGTATGGATTACACTACACTATATCTTGCCAACAGTAAACTGATGTATTTTACATGTCGTGGTAAGTTAAAACAAGTCACAACAGAAAGTTAAACTAGAAATCGCGTATATTTTTCAACTTATGAAGCAGTAGTGTTTTATTGTCTTTCTAAACATTCTCTGGCAATTCTTCCACTTTGTCTTCTAATTTATTAAAACCAGAAAGGACAACTGAGTTTGTACTTTGCAAACCGCACCCTTT
>NW_020170407.1:490838-493731 GCF_000524195.1 Echinococcus granulosus | reverse complement strand
CTATCATGCTTAGTAAAATATTTAGGATTGCTTGCTCTTAAGCGATTGATTAAGCAGGCAACCATTAATCAAATTCAAAATACATAGAAAGAATTTCTGTTGCCATTGAGAGGATACTTTTAGGGAAAATCGCATGATCTTATGAAACCGTTAAGTTTGGTAGCAACAAATCATCCGTTGAACCTGCTTAATTTTATTTGCTTTACTTTTCAACTTTATTTCTTCCTTTACTCTTCCACTTTATCCTGATTTACTGTGGCCCAGCCACCTCTCAGAATTGTTAGTTGAGCGAATTGTTCGTGCCACTTTAGACATTGCTCTCCGTAGTGCCTTGTTATAGCTTGTCACGACATGTCACATGCATTAGTCTGCTGTTGGTAAGATAATGCTTTGCGATCTATACTGCTTTTCGCCTACTTTAGCCACCATATAATAAAATTCTCTATTCAATGAATTCACCTTATGGGTGTAAGTGGGGATCATTGGCTTTACGGATGGTGTCTGATTTGGTTTCCGTATGGCTTCATGAACGACATTTAGCAAAGTGCGGTGTGGTTTGTGACGTGCGTAAGCAGAACAGTAGCCCATTCGGAAGTGGTCAAAATTCAGTAGGTGAGTTATCGTGTTAAAGCACCAGACGAGAACTGCGTCCTCTGTAGCATCCAAATCTTCTTTTCGTGATAGTATGGAACTGCGTGTCACTCTACGCGAGACCATGTGTGATTGACGAGTGATGGAAAACCATTGGTACTGATTATCGAGAGAGGTGAAACCAGCATTGGAGACCTACATGAAGCAAGTGGATGAGGATGGGTAAATAGTGGAAGTTATTGAGTGGACGGTTGTCACTCGGTGCATTAACAACTCATGAGAATATGTTATTATGACCACGGCTTATTGTTCTTCACCTTTGTCACGTACGTAACAAAACACAGAATGTTTTGGATTCCTTCCTGGATGACCTACTGACATGTAATAAAAAGTAGTCATCCGTGCCTTTTTGTGCCAATCTTTGTTAGGTGAACAACCACCTCACTGATTTGTGCCATGCGGGTTATGCTACAGCTCAAACGTCAGACCTCACCTCTTTGCCCTTAGGGCACCAGATTAGCTTTATTGATTATGCATTTCATTCGTTTTCCTGACAGCAGCAAGACATTAACTAAAGCAGAGATCACAGATGTTTTATGTGATGCCCCTCTTGGGTGTAAGAAAAAAGGCAGGGCTGATTAAGTTTCTTTATGTCTCCAAGTGTTAAAATTGCATTTGAATGACAGTATCATTGTGCAATCACATTTAACATTAAGAGTGAAACAGAAATAAATATTAGTAAAACCACAATTTTTTTTAAAAAATAAAAAGTCTGGAGTTGTCTAGTGTAGTTGTATTTTGACAGTCCTCAGTTTTCCTTATGTACTCATCGGAACTGTCAGCCAATTGTCGGACATCTTTATTACAGCTGAATCTTCCTAGCACGGTTTCCTACGCTCAGTAGCATCGCGAAGTCAGACCGTTTGGCTGTGCTTTTCGACCCCGAGTCTAGTCAGTAAAATAAGCCAATTTATAACAAACAAACCCATTTTAGGTTGCTCTTCAGGCAGTATATTGTCAATCATTTGAGAGCGGTAGTTACGCTGCTCTCGAGGGGGTAAAAAATGGGCGGAATTATTCATACCTAAAGAAAATATAGTCAAAACGAAATAAGTGTAGGCATATTGCATATGAATGTTATGTTGCCTTAGATATGCGTATTCAAAATTTGTCACCGAGTCTATTTGATTTTGCGCATTGCATTTCCGTTTGACCTAATGAGTATTAAAGGATTTACTTAATTCTTCTATAAATTATAGTGAAAACAGCTTTATATCACTTTTGACTGCAGTAGTAATAGGATAATATGAAAATCAAATTGCTTGCTAATTAGGGTCGTCAGAATAAAACCCATTTTGCTGCACCAGTGTGTAGAGGGCCATCCGTAGGAGTTTCACATTTGCTCATTAGTCTTAGGAATAAAATAGATTAGGCATTGATCAGCGAAACCAGGAAAAACTTCAAAAAGTGGCAGGAGAAACATATTCGTTTACTAGTAACTGCATAAAAGGGATTGGTGAATTCGGTAGTGTGTATACGGAATTAGCCAACTGGGCAAGAGAGGTGTGAATATAACAGTATTTTCAACCAAACACTAACAGTGGGTTGGCCATATCATTTTTCAAAAGTTTTTGGAATGTATTAAATCTAGGAAATGGAAACCAAATCCTTACCACCTCTATTCACTTCTACTTCCCAAGCGTTTATGCTAAGGAAAGTGTGATTATCATCAATTGGAAAATATCGCTGGAGGTTACAGCGAATGAGAATTTGGATAATACTGAAGCGGCGTCTCTCCTCCACCTGCCCTCAACACCTTCATGAGGTATTCTTGTGGCTCATTTCTGTGGTATTTGGCATGAGACATCACTTTCTATTATAAGAGAGGTAATAGAAAATTTTCCCTAATTGATCCAGTATCTAAATCCGTTTCTCAGCAGGCGATTCATTCTAGCATCCTCCATTTTTATCATACCTGGTGAATGCATTGCCATCGTCCAGATTACTGTTGTTCACCTACTCTAATACCATCATGGAGGGGGAGCTAAATGAATCACGACGAGGAAATGAAGGTCATTTGATGGCTTCAATCACAGCATGATGACTTTCAAACATAGCGTCAGTAATACGACTCACTATTTTGGGTGGGATTCGTCCCTAATCCTTCCTCCTAGAGAAATATATTAAAGACTATCTTTTGGCAGTTTCCATTAGAAGTGAGCTACGACGACGCCGATGCCCTGCGTCGACGTTATTGAATGGGAGGTGCTGCATGTAAGTGGAGCCCATCTGATATCCGAGG